>NC_089255.1:8940561-9045561 GCF_963930625.1 Muntiacus reevesi | reverse complement strand
CTCCTGCGGCACACACTGCATTATAGTGGCCTGACTTCACGCCATCCTCCCAACCCACTGACACTTCATGAGGATAGAGCTGCACTGTCCTGGTCCATGGTGAGTGATCTGCACATTCCTGCCATGGTGCCTTGGCCTTCCCTCCAAAGCAACAGTCGGAAGTCTGGTATCCAGAAGTTCTAAGGGCGAGTGGGTGGAGGGCCTCTCATTTCCAGGGGAGCCCAGGAGATCCCCGTGCTGGCTGTCTGTGTGAACGGTGCCCCAGTGTAGGCTGTCCCTCAGTGGGAGGCCTGTCCCAGCCTCACCCCACCTCTGGGGAGCACCGTTTACAGCCTGAAGGGGATGAAGAGGCCAGAGGTCCAGTGAGCAGATCTCATGGGCTGGGGTGGGGCCGGGGTGTCACGGGAAGAGCATTAGCCTTATGAGACTGGGGCTCTCCTCTTGGCTCTGCTGCTTACTCACCCTGTGTCTTTGGAAAGTCCCTTCTACTTCTCTGAGCTTGAGGTTCTTGTCCTCAAGCTGAAGGGTTTGATGAGAAGATGTCTAAAGTTTTCATTTCTCATTAAACTTCTAGAATCCTAAGAGAGCAGAAGGTACAGAATATCCCTGGTCCTCTCAAGCTCCAGCAACCCATGGAAAACTATACAGTGATGAAGAGCTCTCTTGTAACATGATTTCTAAAATAATGGACTCCTTTAACAAGACTAATGTAATGAGCAAAGTGCTCATGATTCTGAAATAATGTATTAAATTTCACATGGCCTTTTAAAATTAAGGGAGAGGAGATATTGAACAAAGTGTTCCGTGGACATTATGAACTTAAAAGGCTTGAGAAACTACTCCATTAAGTTAGTAAATATTTGCCGAACCTCTGCTCCATGCCAGGCACAGTGCTAGGCTCTGCCACCACCAGGATGAATAAGACAGTCCCTGCTCTTTGAGGAAATTAGGGTGTGGTGTGGGCAGACAACATGGAAAAGGTCATTTCAAGATGCTGGAATAAGGATACTGACAGAAATGTGCCCAGAGGGCCAGGGGGCTGGAGAGTGTCCTAGAAAGGTCTCTTGTGGGAAGTGGGAATTGAACTGACTTTGAAAGAAGTAATTCAGGCCTTTTTTGTTGAACCCAAAATTCTACAAGGCTTTCCAGTTTCAGCCTAGTCATTACCTTTACTGTTAAACTCAGAATTTATTGGCTTTTTTTTCCCCAGAAGAGACAGTAATGTGAACTAGCAACCCAGGAGGGCTTTTGAGAACAGGGGAGGAGAGTCAAATTCTCTTAGCTAATTCCTTTCCATTTATTCTATACATTGGTATCGGTTTTGGTGAGATAAGTTTCTTTGGGCTCATCTTTTAAATGTCCTGAAATAAATTCCACTGACAGGAAGGCTGATCTAAGATCGCTGATTGGGTCACTTCTAGTTCTCAGGCCATGGCTCTACTCCCTCAACTAGACTATCCCTGCCCCCAAGTTGTTCCTCAAAGCTCTCAGTTATTGTGGGTAAGAATGAAGGGAAATAGAGAAGCCCCGAAGCAACTAAAGGCAGATCTAGAGAGCCCAAGACCTTCACTGAACTATGAAGTGTCGTAAGTCTGTGCTTGGCGTGTGCGCCCTTAAATTTACAGAATTTCCAACTGCAGTTCAACTTCCCTTTCAGAAACAAAATGAAAACTTTATGAAAATGCCACTGTGGACCTACTATATATGGCATTTCAACAGATAACAGTATTTTCTGGGTTTTGGAAGACAGAAAATGTATATATTGAGGTGGTCAAAAGAGAGAGGACCTTGTCTATTCCAAAGGAGAATCTATAGGGACTTCCCTGGTGATCCAGTGGCTAAGACTCCACACTTTCCATGCAGGGGATGTAAATTCAATCCCTGATTGGGGAACTAAGATGCCATATGCCACATGGCACGGCCAAAAATTTGTAAAAATAATTTCAAAGGAGAATCTGCGACAGAACACTGAAGAGATGGACCATGAGCTTCTAGAAGAAGAAACTGGCCTCTAGGTCTTCAGGACAAGTTGCAGAGACAGCACAGCTCTCTCTGAACAGAACTACGATAGGCCTAATAAGTCTGCAATTACAGAGGGGTCTCCCCTCACTGTGTCCTGGGGACATGAGAGAAAACACTGGGTATGATGCTAAACCATGAGGTGGATTCATAACCAGTTAAATGACTACCCTGAAAGCGTGCTCATGGGGATTCATGTCATCTCGGAAGGAGTTTGTAGTATTAAGTCCTAAAGTCCTAGGGAGCTGCTTTGCATCTTTTTGAAACAAGACAGGGAGGAGGGAGTACAACAGAGGAAAGAGAAATGAAGGAAGGAAGAAGGAAGAAGAGTGGGGACTAAATAGCCACAGGGCTCTGACCATAAGCTGGTCCTGTTTAGCATTTATGTCCCCTTGGAAGGTGGCATAGAGAGCAGGAGCAACAGAATGGCAGGTGATGCTAGTCAGCATGAGGATTGGGAGGTGACACGTCCTTGCCAAGAGCAAGGCGATCAGCTAACTAGAGAAAGATGAAACGTAGCTAGGATGAAGGCAGGTTTCTACCCACAGGCCCAAAACATCAGTTGTGCAAGTTAAGATGAGAGAGGCATGAATTAGCCACGGCACCTACGAAACAGATACACATCCTGAAAGTCAAAGAGTTTGAACTGACTGTACACTCACAGACAATGAGGTCAGATAGTTGAATGGGATCTTAGACTAGAATGAGGGAGTTGATGTTTCTCCTTTACTCTGAACTATTCAGACCATATCTGGAAAATTCTACCCAGTTTAGGACTCTGTGTTTTAAGAAGCATATAGACAAACTGAAAAGTATCCACAGGAATGTGTTTACCAAGATAGTGAAAACCTAGTGTCTTCTTGGAAAAGAGAAGACAGAAGGCCATAGCACTAACTTCACAGGCTTGAAAGGGAATTTGATTTGGAAGAAATACAAATCTGGGATAGATCTAAGGAAGACCTTTCTAACAAAACTGCTGAAAATTAAAATAGGCCACCTTGGGACGAGTGATGTTTTCATCCACTGGGAGTGTTTTAACACAGGCTGAGGGCTGCCACTGCAAAATAACATAGAAGGGACCCTCTCTTTGTGTGTGAGTGTGCATGTGTATGGGTACAAACGTACATACAGGCTTTCTTTTATATGTTCTTAGAGCAAGTACTATGTGCCAGCCAGTGGGGATCCCAAGACAGTACCTTCCACAAATGAGACAGATCAGAATCACAGCCCAACAAGACACATGCAGTCCTAGATATGTAAAAATAAGTGCAATAAAAGAGAGACAGGGAATGACTAACTCGGCTGCTCAGGACAGTGAATTCTGAGCCAGGCAAAGCAGAGGGAAGAGGGGTGCCGTGACATCCAGCTCAGGAAGTCGCTGGTGTGTGGGGAAGGTGAGCTGGCAGAGGTGGGCTGACCCAGGGGAGGGAACTGGCAGAGACCACTTAAAACAGACATTTCAGACAATGGTGCTGCTGACAGAAAGGAAGGACCGGGCTCAGGGAGACAGGTAATGGGAGACCAGATAATCATTTCTATCTCTCAGAACCTTAAGTTCATGGATTAATTTAAATGTGAGCTTATTTTGGATAAAAAATGCTTTTAAAGAGCTAATAAGAGGACAGCTCTAAATTTATGCAAAAAAGAGTTGTCTTTCCCTGTCCATGAAAATCAGCCGAAAAGGTTTGTGTAGGTCTGGTAGCGTGATCCTGGGCCATGGAGACTTGGTCTGGGGCAGGGTCAGGACTGACCAGGGGTGCTGTCCAAGAAGAGGAACAATGCAGAGCTCCTAAACACAATCCATGAGCATTGGGTAAGTAAGTCTGTCTAAACTGGGTGTAAATTCAAATGGAGAATTAGAAATTGAGAGAATGCTCTCTGGCTACTGGAGCTCTCAAAGATACTAACACCTGAGCCAAGGAAAAGCTGCCTTTGACCTGGGGGACTGGCCTGCCCGTCACGGCCGGCCCTTGGTAGTCTCCTGCTGAGCATCAACAATTTCACAGTGTAGCAGCCCTGAACACGGCCATTCGGTGACCATGATGGGTCTAGACAAAACAAGACCTCCACAAAAACAGAAGACTATTGTCCAAACCACAGAAATGGCCAGTCCCCTATCTGGCTAATAGGAGTGATAGCTACTGATTTTGTTAATTACACTCTTCTCATCTTCTAGAGATGTTTTAAGCTACCCACTGAAGCTCTACTCTACTTCCTGATAGCATCCAAGTTAAATCCTAGCCCCACTTCTTTGATCCCTTCCCCAAATCATTTAACACAAGTCCCAGCCCTTTAACAAGTCCTGTCTAACCCCTCTTCCTGAGATGCCTCGTGGTTGGCCACAGTGCTTGTTCTGTTGCAGCGCACCACATGAGCGAGCCCATTTATTCCTGGGGGTCTTTGGCTGGAGGGCATTGACACAGCATAACATTTTATTTTACCCCCAGCCTTTTCTCTCTGGGGTTCAGTGTGTCCCTGAAGTTTTCTGGTCAGCATTATATGCCACTCAGAATGGTTGGCTAGTGCACATACTGCTTCAAGCACAAGATCTGAGCTGTCCACTTTGTTCACTTGATGCATTTCAAGATCCAGCTCAAATATCAGCTACTTCTGTGAAGACCTGGTATCTCCCTTGAACTGATCCATCCCGGAGATACTACCACACATGGTACTAACCTCAGTTAGCAGATGCTCAGTAAAATTTTTTTTACAAATGTTTTTAAACACTCCCCATAGATTATTAATTTATTGAGAGCTAGTGCTATGCTGTGCTAAGTCACTCAGTCATGTCCAACTCTTTGAGACCCCATAGGCTGTAGCCCGCCAGGCTCCTCTGTCCGTTGAATTCTCCAGGCAAGAATACTGGAGTGGGTTGCCATTTCCTACTCCATATTGAGAGCAAGAACTCTGTCTTATTCCTCTTTGGGTCCTCAGTGTCTAATGTGGTTCATATATAGAAAGTGTTCAATGAAAGGTCATTAAATGAGTAAATGGTCAAATGAATGAATGAAATGTTAGACTTGGAAGTTCCTAAACAGTGATCTAGCTTAGGGGTCTGAAACTCAAATACCTATTAGATCTCAGCAGGTGACGGACAAGGAGGGGCTTCTGGTTTCCTAGACAATACCTGCCCCATCAGTCCCGGTGAATTGTTGGTAGGAAGGAGAGTGGGTTCACTGTTGCCAGGATCTTCTGATTTTTAAAGAAAAGACTGATATATAAGCATTTTTTAATGTTTTGAAATGCTGTGTGGGCCTAATGCATCCGTGGACCAGATTTACTTTCTGGTCTGCCAATTTGTGACTTCTGATCTTCAGTTCAGTTCAGTCACTCAGTCGTGTCCGACTCTTTGCAACCCCATTGATCACAGCACACCAGGCCTCCCTGTCCATCACCAACTCCCGGAGTTTACTCAAACTCATGCCCATCGAGTCGGTGATGCCATCCAGTCATCTCATCTTCTGTCGTCCCCTTCTCCTCCTGCCCCCAATCCCTGCCAGCATCAGGGTCTTTTCCAATGAGTCAACTCTTCACATAAGGTGGCCAAAGTACTGGAGTTCCAGCTTCAGCATCAGTCAGCACCCAGGACTGATCTCCTTGCAGTCCAACTTCTGATCTTAGCCGACCCCTAATTTTATGTACAAGAGACTGTAGTCCACAGAGATTAGGGACATGCCTGAGGTCATCCGGTCATCATTGGCAGAATTGACTCAAACCCAGGTCTTAAGAAGAATCACAATGCAAAAAAAGAAAAAAGAATCACTGTCCAAATTACTATCTACTGATCATATTCTGGGAGTAGGGCATTCAGACCTTAACACTCCTATTCAAGCCAAATTGCAGGTGTTCTGGGTGAGAAAACCGTTAGTAAAAATCTTAGAAATGGGATCTAGACTTTGTGGATGGTTGCATATGTCAGATAATGTTTCTAAGCAGGTCCTAATACTTGCTTCCCTTCCCCAATGTTGTGTCTGTATTTCCTTCTCACTAGCGAGGTTAATTATATTATATATCCTTTAAATATAAATTTTATTTCTGTCGGTATAGAACATGTAGTATAAAACGTCAAATTGTAGTATAAAACTACAGGGTTTATAATAATAACTCCAAGTCCCCAGCCGCACACTTCCCCTCCGCGGTGCTGCTCCCCGAAGGCAATTACTTCCAACTCTTTTAAGTGGTAATATGCTTTGCTTAAAAGTCTTTTTAAATTAATTGTTCTCTTGTTTTGCCCTTCTGCTCTAGGAAACTTTCTGGTATCATTTATTTCATCATTTTCTCCTTTTCAATTTCTCAGTTTTCTGCTTCTAGAATTCCTGTTAGTTGGTGGTTTTAATTATCTTTTCTTCTCTGTCTTCCATCTCTTTTTAAAAAATCTATTTTATTTGAGACTTCCTCAATTTTGTCTTACAGACCTTTTGTCTTTTATTTGTGCTATTATATTTTTAAATTCCCAGTGTGCTATTCATTCTCTGAATGTTTTCTCCTTAGTGTCCCCCTCTTCTTAACTCAGCTGGTAAAGAATCTGTCTGCAGTGCAGGAGACCTGGGTTCAGTTCCTGGGTCGGGAGAAGGGATAGACTCCAGAATTCTTGCCTGGAGGATTCCATGGACAGAGGAGCCTGGCAGGCTACACTGCATGGGATTGCAAAGAGTCGGACATGACCGACTTACTTTCATACTCACTTCTTGTTCTTTGGCTTCAGCATCATCTCACATTCCCAGTAGTTGTAGTTTGTTCATTGGCTTGCTTGAAGTTTCTTATGCTCTGTTTTCTTTGAGTTCCTTTCTATTTAGTGTTTGTTTCAATCTCTGCTTTCCATTAGCAGATTTTCTCAAATGTCTAATGGACTTTGGATGTTTGATTGTATTTAAAAGTGAGACTAAAATAAAATAAATAAGCAAAGCACTAACGTACTGATGATGAATGCTGTGTGCAAGGTAGGGGTTCTTGACTGGTGGGCTTCACTGTAAAATAATCAGGTAGGAGACCCAGGTATTGTTCTTAGCTTTCCAATGGTCAGTGTTGGCAGACAATTTTATGAGAGAAGAATCCTCTAGATTTCCTCCTCAGAAATAAAAATGCTGGCTCCCAGTGTTCTGAGAGCCCAACAGAAGAATTGAAGAGGGTTTGGAGAACTCACTAACATGTAGACTTTCACATCATTCCCATTTCTAACATTCTGCCTCACCCCTAGCCCAACAAGGGTCCTCAGATCCTTTCTGGTTCAACATCTCCAAGGGAAGAATCTCAGTGTGTTTCTCGGAAGATGGGGATGGGGGAGATTTGCTTATCTCTGGCGTAAGCTGCCTTGCTCCTTGTTGGTTTTGCCCACTGCAGGCTCAAGTCTCAGACTTGAAGGTCTGCACTTCTGCATTCCAGCTTCCAAGATTCTGTTTGCTTTTCTCTTCTTTTGTCATCTCCTATCTGACTTTGGTTTGTTTTTTTGTTTTGTTTTGTTTTGGTGCCTTCTTTATTCTTTTACCATCACTTTAAAAGGGTTTTCAATGAAGAGCATAAACCAGTGAATATGTTTGATCAACCATGTGTAATTTGGAAGTCTCCCTAGGAAACTTAGACTTGATTTTTCACATCTGTTAGTCTGGGACCCATCTTGACTAGGCACTAACTTGGACAGTGATCAACTTGGCCCATTCCCTGTTTTTAACAAGCTGTCTTACTGATGTATCTACAAAATCAAAAGTGTCCTTTGACTTCTCATGTTTAATAGCACTGGTATGGAGATATATCTGCTCTACCTGTGGTGAAACTACACCAATCTTGAACAAGTGATGTTCTAATACTTATTATGTTTCCCAATTTTATGAAAAGGCTCATATGTCAACAGTTTGAATATTTTAAATCCAGCCTATTACCTTTTAAATTCTGTGCCTTTTCATAGCTGAGTTGCACCTTACTAATCTGTGCAATTGTATTTACATGAACATACTACTACTTTGCATTGAATTATAAGGGGATTGCATAGCATTCTTTATGCAGTCGGTGTCTAGTATTGTCAATAACGGTGGATATATGGTATCTGCTACCAGACTGGCCCATGACAAAGATGTTTTGTTACTGACAGCTGTGGCAGTGGCAGTGGGGATGGTGGCCTGATGGTAGAGATTGGGGGAGTGGCAGTGAGGGTGCAGTTCTAACCAGCATGTGAGAGGATTTTTAAAATTAATTAAATTCCCTTCATTATTAGTACTTGGCTCTTATTATATAATCTGTAACATTTGGGATACGCCATCGTGAATAAAACTTTATCCACAATTGTCGGTGCCCACTTGTGGCCCTGTCCACACCTCTAAGGTTTCATGCAGAGTCAGAGAATCGAAAAATCGGAATATCTAAACGGGGTGATTGAGAGAAGCCACAGCTTTTTTCATGGTAGTCTTTTCACTCTACAGAAGGACCAGATTTGACTCATGTGACTGAAATAGGCAATTATACAACTACAACCATACCCACTTATCAATTAATTGATGTATCTGTTCCAAAGCACAGTATTGAAGGTTCACAGGGACACAAAAGACAATCTTTATTCTCTAGGAACCTTGCAACAGTACAAAGCAGTATAGGGTTAGCTTCCAGTGAACATGATAGGTTTAAAAGAAGGAGAATTTATAATGGGTAGCAATAACTGCACTGGTCAGTTTTTTGCACTTTGTATCCCAACTATAGGATTTACTACGTGGCATAGTTATTTGCCTACTACATGATTGTCTTTTCCACCAGGGCACGGGGCCTAGTCTATTCATCTTTGTCTCACCAGCAATTTGCACAGTAGTTGGCACAGTCAATAAATGTTTACTGAATGAGGAAGTGAATTCATAGAGGGAGCGAGATCAGGCTGGATCTAGGAAACAGGCAAATGAAGTAGAGAGTATTCCTGGGAGAGGAAGTGTAGTTGGAGTATACAGTGGGTGTTCTGAAACAGATCTCACGGGACAGGACTCAGTGGGTGAGTTCAGTTCAATTCAGTCTCTCAGTTGTGTCCAACTCTTTGCAACCCCTTGGACTGCAGTACACCAGGCTTCCCTCTCCATTACCAGCTCCTGGAGCTTACTCAAACTCATGTCCATTGAGTCAGTGATGCCATCCAACCATCTCATCCTCTGCCGTCCCCTTCTCCTCTTGCCTTAGAGCCAGATTGTGAAGAGGCTCAAAAACCCATTTATAGAGTTTGAACTTTATCCTTTAGGGAAAAGGTGGGCCGTTGGTATATTTAGTGAAGGAGAGGAATTTGACAAAGAAAGATTAGGAAGATTCACTTGTCAACCCCAAGAACAGTGAACTGGTTGAAGAGACTAGAGCCAAAAAGGATAGTTAGGAGGCTATTGCAGTGGTTCAAGTAAGAAATGCTGACAACCTGGATAGAATGGTTGGTGGTAGGAAAGTAAAGGAAGAAATAGATATGATGAAAAAATATATAAGAATAATCTACTTAAAAATTCCAAAAAATATCTTGTGGACACGTCAGGTTAGGATTTTTTGTTATCAGACTATTTTTCAGCAGCTTTTATAATATGAGCGCCAATTTTGAGCATATTTGACTGCCAGTTAAGAGTGAGGTGAAGGGGAGCTGGCGAATGAATGCTTTGACCTAACATATTCAGAGGAAGGGTCCAAGAGCCAGGTTCCCATGGTAGAGATGCTGTAGCTCTGCATCTTTCAGCCTCTCCTCTTCCAGCTGAGTGCAGGCCTACAAACTGCAGAGAACTCGGCTTCCTCCAGGAAACTAAGGGCTGCGCTTGATCATGGTGTGGGGACAGGACACGGTAGGGCTGTCATTTCCCATAGTCTCATAAAACCCCTGGAGTCCCCTTCTTCATGGATTTAATCAGATCCAATACTTGAAAAATGATTATACTTCCGGCCCTAAACCTTACAAGTTGAGGTTTAGGGCTGGAAGTCCTGAACTATGTAGAGCGATGGCAAGGAGTGTTTCCTGAGTGGGGGAGGGGAAGGAAACAAATCTGAAGGAACTTGAGTGGTCAATTGTTTAAATTCCAATTTTTATGTAAATATTTGTACTGTCGAGGTTTAGGTCATGTGGACAACAAAATTATTCAATACCATAACCATTCGGAAAAAGCTTTTGAAGTGAAGATAATGTCATATTCATAATAAGTAGAACTGAATACTTCTGTAGATATAGCAACATAAAGAAAAAGATATAATAAGTAATGTGCAACACTGAAATATTAATACTTCCACAAAAAAATTCTTGGTCAACTTTTTTTTTTTAAATGAACCCACAAAAATTGCAAACATTAATACTGTGGCTTGGACCTAAGCTTAAAGCAGATCTTGCTTCTTCAATTTGAAATTCTTTCGTGTTCTTTATTCACCCCAATGATCAGAAGTGGCCTTAGATTTCAGCAGTTAAGTGCTTCATGATCTCTTGAACAGGTTAAATAAATAGTATCTATAGTCCCCAAATTTAACACAGTGTGTTATTAAATGGGGAAGAGAATGAACCATTATCCTTTGTATTTGAGGATGACTCCGCTCATGGTGATCCCTGATCATGTGTGCAAGCTACAAGGAGATGTGAATGACCCGTTCCTTCCTAAACTGTAAGCACAGGCCACCTGGGCTCACTTCAGCCTTGCCTGCAGGATCCTTCTTTACGTCTTTGCTGAATAGTAATGGCACAGCAATACTGTTACTGCTACTGAGGATAATGGTGATGCCATCAATATAATAGTAGGAGACTTAATAACCAATATTCTTATTGACCTTTTATCAAAACCCTGTAAGGTGGGCAAGGAAATTATTCCCCTGTTTTCTGACCACTGGACACCAAAGTCATCTGTTTTCAAGAATATTGAAAATTTAAAAATACCTATTTTCTCTTAAATATTAGTAAAATAATATCTATGCATTGTTTAAACTTGATAACTAATTGCTGTTTTTCTATCCCCAAATGATACCTTCCCACCCATGAAAAGCCAAATCAAAGACACAGTTCCCATTTTTCTATTCCTTTTTTTAACAGAGATTTTAATGGCAATTTTATTCCAAACCCCGCACCAACATAAATACGGCATTAAAGGAAGATGAATTTATTTTGACCTTTACTGAAAATGCACTGTGAAACAAAGCACTTAAGCATTTATGGCCTGTTAGACGTTCACATTACCCACTTCCACGTGGATAAGAAAGTCCTTCCCAGCAAAAGTAATGCTCACAAGTGGGGCAGTTTTACAGAGCACTTAACTGCAAAGCTAGTTTTCACTATGACTCTGTTTTGGTCGGTTTTATGCATCTAAGATCTATAGAAATTAAGGGAGTATCTAAAATGTTACATTCAAGAAACATAGAGGATGACATTTTCTTATGGGTTTTGATGAAAATACAGGATATTTGCAACAAAATGCTTGGGGAAAATCATTTATTACCAAGGAGATGGAGTGTATTGAGGTTTTGTTTTTGCTTCTTTTAAAACCCTGTCTCCCTCCTCCCTCCGAAGAAATTGGTGGTATTGTTTCAGTAATTTTTGGTTAAAAGTGGCTTCAGTTCTACTTATAATTACTAACATAGGGTCCCCTCAAAATAAAATACCCTCTCCTCGCATGAACAGAAATGAGTATTTTTGTAGATTTTATTTTTGGACATAATCTTTTGCCTTTAGTCATAGGCTTCTGACTGCAGCTATTTCCTCCTTCCAGATTCTTGTGTCAGAGAGTTGAGATGTTAAACCACAGCAACCATGAAACTTTAAAATCCCTGATGCATGATGAATGGGTGCTGGGCAAAGCAGCTTAAAATCTATGCTTTTGCTTCTCTTTAAACACTTTAAATTGACAGCGCCATAGATCAAACATTTTTACTGAGAGGAGAAGCTTTGGCAATTTAACTTAAACAAGTGCACAGTTACCATCATCTCAAGACCTCACCCCTCCACAATTACCCCTTCCACCTGGCGGACTGGGTACATTTCTCATTGAGAGCAGGCTGTGTGTGTGCGCGCGCGCGCAGCTATACTACAGGGCAGCCTCTGGGAACGGCTAGATGACACCCCACGCAACTTCCCCCACCGCCCCCGACCCCACCCATCTCCTCCATCCCCGCAGCCCGGGGCGAACTGGGCCTTTCACCCGCGGTGGGGACCAGCCGCGGAGCATGCGCCGCGCTCGCGCCCCCGCCCTCCGCTACCTTGGCCTGCCCCCAACCCGGCTCTCCTCTTCTTCCCCCTCCGCGTCTGCCTCCCCGCCCCCTCCAGGAGCCGCGGAGTTGGCGAGCTGCCCATTCAGGCGTTCAGCGTCAGCTCCTCAGGGATCAGCAGGCAAAGTCACAGTCTGCACAAACAGAGCTTTCAAATTCATAAAATTCATAGGATTTTTCACAAATGAATGAACACAATTTTCTACCAATTTCCTCATTATGCAAATATGCAAAATATCAAATTTAGGCCAATTAGGGTCCTCCACAGTCCCAAATTCACCCGTTTAAGCCATAATTGCAGAAACTATCAAATAATTACGGTCGCTAATTGGAAATATTTGTGACAGATACAACAAATTCTTGCACAAATTACATTTCATTCGAGGAACCACTGCGCGCCACTGAAATTTTATCGAAGTCTAATTTAACTTACATAATGAGTTGAATTGAGTACTTGTTATCAAATTTGAGCAATTCATAGCCCCGTAATGTGGAATGATCAAATAAATTAAAAGGGAATTTATTCAATATTTTGTTGTGATCCTTTTCTCGGAACCATTGCTATTTTGTAGGGAATTTCCTCCTCCCGCGGCCCGGGGCCGGGGCCTGGTGTCACGCAAGCCCCGGCTGTGCCCGCCGCGCGGCGGCAGCGGCGGCCCGAGCAGGCAGCGGACGAGCGGCAGCCGCAGCCGGAGCCTCCGCCTGGGGCGGCCGCCGCCCGGACGTTCAGCTCCGCGGGCGCCGAGCCGTCGGAAGCCCGCTCGGCCCGGTGGCTTTGTTTTATTGAACTGGGTGGAAGGATCCGCGAATACTTCCGGGTGAAGCGAGGGGAGTTCTAGAAATGGATCCGATTTCTGGAAGTGTAAATACAAACACGCCCCCACACTCGTGCCACGCGCGCGTCCTACACACCTGCACACGCACATCGCAAACGGACACACGCAGCACACAAGCGCCCACCTACACCCCACAGGCACCCGCCCCCTACACCCCGGTGGTCCGCGCACACGCCGCATGCACACGCCACATACAAGTGCACAGTGCTTCACACACCATCAGACACACGCTTACATCCTCGCGCGCGCACACACGGGCCGCCCGCACGCCGCGCAGGCCTGAGCAGGCGGTGCGCGGCCGGGGTGGCTGGAACGCGGAGGGAGAGCAGGGCGCGCTCCCTCGGAGCTCTTCTATTCCCCGCCGGCCCGCCAAGGGTTAACCGCCGGCTGGGGTCGCGCGCGCGCGCACACACACACACACGCGCGCGCGCGCGCGCGCGCGCGCGCACTAGCTAGGGGCACGCTCCCCCTCTCCCCCTGGCTTTTGTGTGTGTCTTCGGGAGGGGTAAAAGCGGGGGTAATTCAATGTCGCTCTAACCAAGAGTCTCCCTGACACGAATCCACGCAGCCCTTCAGCGAGTGTGCCCCGCGTCTGGGCACAAACACACGCGTCGCTAGAATTACCCTCTCCGGAAGGTCAGCCTCGCAGACAGGGCATTCATTTTCCCTTTGCACAGCCCCGCACACACATTCACTAGCACATTTTTCCCCCGACTGCCTTGTGGCCTCGTTGGCGGATTATAAATGTCTCCGTCTCCCTGTGATTTGTTTAATCCGTGGAAATGGTGCTGGTCCTATGTAAACAAGCCAAGTGCGGAATGAAGGCAGTCACCCATGCGTGGCCAGCCTGCCTATTTGTCAGAAAACCTTCATAAATACTGAGCCGGGGCTGGGCAAGGATGTGATGTCTCCATTTTTGCCAGGAAAGGGCACGAGGAAGACAAAGCGAGGCACGGCAGCGTGTAACCTTTAAGGGACAGATAGTCTGGGAGCCCAGAGGCCCGGGAAGCTCCCGGCTAATTCAGCGCGGTAGGATGACTGATGCAGGCTGGCCACAGGTCTGGCGTCTGCTGGGCGGGAGGAGGCAGGGCCCGGGCATTTATAGCTTGGAGCACAGATAGACGCCGCGCCTCTCTAGGCTGGGCCGGCGGGACCGAGGCCTTATTGCTGGACTGGAGTTGCCCCTGGAGGAGGGAATCCCAGGCACCCACGTATCTCCAGGCTTAGTCATCCCTCCTTGTAAATCTTTCTGAATATTACACTTCCAACTTCACCCAGATTCATCCAAATCAAATTCTTGGTGTCTCGGGGCAGGTATTGGCAGGGCAAAGCTGTGGACCCATCTCTCTTTGTCAAAGTGCCCAGCTGTGACCCGTCCAAACTCTGCCTACCTTGGACCTGTGGTCTGGTTCCCAAACCTGCCATTTTTTAAAAGAACAATGCATATGTGGCTAATTACACACTCCTAACAAAAGCAGTAATTACTGCCTGTAATTATCATGGTCCTTATTTAGAAAAAATGTGAGAAAATGTTGAGTATTAAAACATGAAAGCAGCTATTAATCAAACCTTTACACCTTCTTTAACTCAGGCGTAATGGTGGGTATTATCATAAATCTACTCTGATAGTAACACAAGAATAATGAGTTCAGTAATGATAGCGATGATGATCATAATGATTTTAACCAACAAAGAATGGTGTAGATTTATTGCTAATAATGTGGTACAGGAGCCTCTTTCATTAAAATTACCTATGTGTGTTCTCACTGGGGTAACCTGCGTGTGTGGTGAGTGTGTGTATGTGTGTTTGTGTCACCACCTTCCCTTTCTGGCTAAAGATCAAAACTTCTTACTGGGTGAGACCTCATTTGAGAAAGTCTTTATCTGCCTCCCTTTCTGGCCTCGGAGTTCTCCCTTCTCCTTAGAAGAATCTAGAACATCCAAAAATATGTTAGCTGGGTGGTACCCACTGGAAAGAGAGTTGGGATGGCTGAGATGGATGTGGAAGGCCTAGGGCCTGGAAAGAAAGCAGATTTTCAGGGGCAGGCCTCCTCTTCCTCCATCCTGCCCAGTTCCTCACCCCCTCACCCTGCCCAGAGAAGGTCACTGTAGGGGAGGGGAGCAGAGTATGGTCTTCTGCAAGGGCAGGTCCTGGAGGTCACAGTCTGCTAAGCAGGAGTGGTTGGTGTGGCGCTGTGATTGACACGATGGAAAGGGGAGGGGGTGGAGATTCTACTCCTAGAGACTCCAGCAGCTTTCAGACAAGCCTTCCCTTCCCCACTGAAGCGGAGCCCTCAGTGTAACCTGGGGCCTGGGGTGTTGGGGCCACAGAGATTGTGACGGAATGGAGGGCTTAGTGACCCTTAAACTCTCAGAAGGGTGGATGCCTTAGGGCTTAGCCAGGTGGAAAATATAATAAACAGAGGGAATGTTCAGGTCACCTGTGTCCTTGTATTTTAATGAAATTAACTTGGCATTTGTTTTTTGCAGATGTTCTAAAAATTATCAGTGGAAATCCATGTTTTAATGTAAACTATAGTACTAAACATTCGATTAAAAAAGAATCTTAGTTTTTGGACATTTCGCTACACCCTTAGTGAGGTAAAAACCTCAAGACTTCAAACTCCAAAACCTAATCTTTCAGCCCTAAGCTAACTTGCCAAAGCAGATTGTAAACTTTATGCAGGTTTATAAGAAGGAAGCACTGAAAGCTTGAACTCTCAGAGATCAGTCAGAAAACCTAACTACCCTTCCTCAAGTCCCTGAACAGAAAAAAAGTAAATGTAGCTAGTTCAAAATCTGTAGACATACTTCATAGTTTTCTCATTCTAGTCTGGTTATATTTTCTGATGCCAGCCTTTCCAATTAACTGTGAAATTCTGACAGTTATGGAGTATGGAATGCATTGGTAACATAATTAGAACTTATACATAATAAATAATACATCTGTAGTATTTTAACCTTCACTACCAGTTATGAGATCAGTGTGGGCCAATTAACTACAGGGTTTTTTTTTTTAAACTAAGGCACTATAAACACACTGGTTTTAAATGTTCTAATTAGTAACTTGCCCATTAATTAACTTTCTGATTAATTGTGTAGCAATCTAATTTGTAGATGAGCCACCGAAAGACTGAAACCTTGTAATTCTTTCTTCTGTCTTTCAAATTCCCCCATAAAATGTGATTTTTGTATCCAGCTGGCCTCTTATTTGTGGAAATTCTTTGCTTAAAAAATGCTGTGCCTTTGGACTAAAACTAAATTTCACTTAATCCTCCCTTATCTGGAGTGTACTGGTGGGCAGGAGGCAGTGGGGGGAGTGGGGGTGGGCAATCTGGAGCAGAGCACTGCAAATTATCGGAGGAAGTGAATGGGGGCCAAACTGACTCTATATACTCAAGCCTGAAAATGTTTCCTCCTCTCCTAATGAGAGAACACAGTTACCTATGACTTTCATCACAAACAGTTTTCAAACCCAAAAACCTCTTTAGGGGAAAAGAAATTTAATTTTTAAAGAAAACTTATTGTGGCCTCCACACCCCTATCATGGACTAGCCCAGGGGATAATTTAATGCAGTGGACAAAGGGCTAATGGCCATTTTCAATAAAGGCCGCCTTGCACTGGAACATCCTGGGGCTGTTCTATTAGCATCAGAAAGGGCTTGGGGTCCTGTTTCCACCAGAGCTATTGTTGCCCGGGTGTGTCGCCTGTCCCATCCTGCAGAAAGCCTTTAGCCCTGATGGCAGATGATTCTCTAAGTGAATAGAGATGAAGGCAGGGATATTAAGTGACTCTATAAAACATCCCGGACACAATTGTGTGATTGATGGAGGACAAAGTGGGAACAGCAGGACACAGGATCCTGGGAGAAGCAGCCTTGTCAATGCGAGAAACCCATCTCTGGAAACAGCTTCTCCTGGAGGAGTTTGCAGTCTATTTGTATGAGTAATCAGCTGGGCCCCCTCTCTGTCAGCCCTGTTTACTCACTGATTTTCTCAACAAGACAACCATTGACACTGGATGGATGGGGCTAATCTGGCGCAGAACTGGCGGCTTCGCAGAGGCTACAGGTCGAAAATAGAGCGCGGTGCCAGCTTCACCTCGCCTAATCTAGCGGCTAATATTTATTAGAGCCAATTTATACCGCTGCTCTCTCAAAGAGCAAGGAAGGCCCGGGTGCAATTAATAACATGGGCAATAACCACAGACAAACAAATAAATAAGGGTTTGTGAACTGTTTGGTTGGTTTTAAGGGAGAATGGGAAGGGAAAGTGTTGGGCTTGCCACCTAGAGCAGGAAGAAGAGGAAGGAAAGGTGGCCATAAAGCCCCTGAAGATGCTCTTTCTCCTTGTCCCCCTCATCCAGTCTCAGAACAACCACCTAGCTGACTGAACGACGGCTTTGGAACCTGCACAAATGCATGTAATTCCACTTGCATCGAACAGAATCTGTGCAAAGACACCTGCCCTCGCAGACAGAGGTGCCTGCGCAGGCTCCTGTTGTAAATATCCAGTTTATGCGCATCCCCACCCCCAGGCAGAGGGAAACACAGATCGCATGCCTGGCCTTGCGCTCAACAGCCAAGTCCCGCAGCCACCGAGAAGAGCTGGGCGGGAGGAGCTGAGGAGATGGGGGAGAGGAGAGAACGCAGACAGCGCACCAGGCTGACGGACACGGAGGTCTTAAAGCTTCAGACCCCGCCTTCTAAGATCGATGTCCTAGTTCCCCGAGGCCTGTTGTAGAGATGCTACCAGTTGCTGATTTTGCTATGTTTGGATGCTTAACGTGATTTTGTCGGGCAAACTGGAGAGAAACAGAAAGACAAAGTGTGTGCGCTCCAGGGCGCGTCGTGACTCTGGAGTCGGGTGGGATCGAATTGCGGAAAGGCACACGTTGCAAAGGGCTGGTAGGAAGTGCATTGTTCTTAACTGGGCGCCCCAGCAGCCGGGCTGGTGCACAAGCGTTGACCTCGCCGCCGCCGAGGCCTACCAACCGCAGCCCGCGAGGAAGGAGGCCCTTTGCCCTCGCGCCCTGGTCTCCCCACTCGCCCCCGCCGACCCGCTCTGGGCCAGCGGGCGCCTGCGCCTTGCTAATTGCTCGGCTCCCTTCATGCACACACCTCCACTAATTTTACATTTCTCATTCTGCGGGTAGCTGGAAAGCGGCTCAGGGAATATGGTTCCTTCTCTTAGCTACCGCATGAATACAGTGAGTGGTGGCCGTCCAGGCCTCCCTGGTCGGGGGGTTTGGTAAATTAGCAGCTTGGCTGTATAATCAGGCATTCGCCATTGAGGCCACAGTGCTGTATCCGTTAACCAGGTGAGATTTCATCATCTAATGGGTTGGGAGGTGTGACCGAGCTGCTAAGTTAGCAATTAAACTTCACAAATATCATTCGATTGCATTTTTTTTTCCTGCAAGCCAGAGTCAGGTTACCCCAGACATTAAAAGGGGAAAAAAAAAAATCTTTCCCAAATGTACACACTAAGGAAAACGCTTTCTTTTGTGACACATGTGAAGTAACATGGTGTTAAACTACAATATGTGCTGTTATCTTATAAAGCACAGTCCTGGCAGGGCTGGTCTGAGGTGTGTAGTCGAGGAAGGGAGTGTCTCAGATCCCCCAGCTCCTGCAAAGGCATGAAAGGACTACATGTGAAATACATCATATTAGATAATATCTAATCTAGGACTGGAAAATCTGGGAAATAATAGAGATTTGTCCCTTTGGGCCTATTGTTTAGATTTATTATTGTATGAAGAGCTGGACTCTAGCAAAGGGCAAACACTCAGGTAAAACGTTTTTTCAATCCTGTAACCCAGCGGGCAGAACCAGCCCCCTGGCGCCTGTGGTGCTGCGTCTCCTCCTTAATGTTAAGGTGCAGCCATTTTAGTTGGGGCTGAGATTCTGGCAAACTGCCTTAGGATTGTCTAGTTAGATTTCTGTCCCCCAAGCAGGTAAACTCTCCCTTGATAGTGAGAATTTCCTGTGTAGGTATGTGGAATAAATATGTGGTATCTCTAATAGAGAGAAAGAGCAAGACCTAGTTGATTTTTCTGAGTGTTAAATGCCTAGATGGAAACATAACAGAAAATATTATTAGCTTTATCTGCCGGCACCAGGGACGCAGGTTAAAGTATTTTTCATTTAATTTGATAGTGAATAAAGCACTTAAGGCACTTGATGATTTATTGATCAAATAGAAATCAGGCGCCAGACAACAGCTCCTTATTTAATCCCCATTCACACGATTAAAAGCCAAGTGAACTTTTTTTTGTTTAGCAATTTGCTCAATAATCTTTATGTTATATAAAGAATAAAAAGAACCATTCTTCCGACCTATAAATCTCTCCTTTGGCTGATGTGAATGACGACGGGGCACGTGAACCTCCATTGAACTGTAAACACTGTTTTAATGGACAGTAATGGCCCTATGATTTTTAGCTATTGTTCCAAAATGACTACCATGTTTATTGCCGTCATTAAAAATGAATTAAAGAGTTATGAAACTCCTCAATAATGAGGACTCCGGCCGTTTATAAGCGGTGGTCCTCTTCTCCCCAGCGCACTCAAACGCTCTGCTGCTCTGCGTGGCGCAGGCCTCGGGACACCCACCCAGGGCCCCGGGTTTGGGGGCGCACGAGGGTCAGAGCCTTTCTCTGGGGCGGGGGCGGGTGAGGGCCTAGAGGAAGGGGAAACGGAGGAGGAGGAGGCGACCGGGGAGGGGACGGGGGGGTGGGGGATAGTAAAGACAGCCCCGCCAGCTCGGACGCCCCCCGCGAGGAGGCTCGTGGGCCTCGGCCGGGCCGGGGTGGGGTGGAGGCGGGAGCTGGTGTCGCGGCGGAGCAGACTGTGTCACACCCCACCCCCACCCCCGGCGGCGGGGGGGCTGCGGGGATGGCTGGGGGAGGCGTCAGGGGGAAAGAATGGAGGGGAGAGAAGAGGATGGGGTCCGCGAGCGCCGTCCACGGGGCCGTAGGGGGCCCCCGGGACAGGGCTGGGGCCGGAGGGGGACAGGGCGGGGGTGGCCGGACCCCGCGGCAGCGCAGGGGGCGCCCTCCCCGGGCGCCGGGGGCCTCGCGGGAAAGTGGCTCCGCAGAGTTGAGCGCAGCCCGAGCGCTGTTCTCCAAGGGGTCCCTGGCTGGAGCCTGCACGTTTCTCTTTGCATTAGCAAAGCCCAAAGTCATCCAGTTTGCGCTAATCACCACAATTAGTCCTGAATTATCACCGGACTCTGACAGACGTTCCTTGTAACTCTCTTTTATTTCCAACAGCCCTAATCAGCCGCTCTCATTACAAACGCTGATTAAACTGCAAATTATCCAGCAGCGGCCCTGTTCCCGTCTACCAGCAGCTCGTTCAATATCAATTAAGGCCGAGCGGCAAAGCCTGCAGCCTCCGAGAGCTTCCAACTGCCTGATAGTGGCACTTATTAGTTTGGAAAACTAGGAAAATACTAATAATCAACAACCAAGGGGAAAGCGGAGACAACCAAACAAAAGGCCGGCAGGAACGCACCCGGAGAAAGGCGCCCGGCGCCGCCCGCCCGCCCCCCGCGCCTCCGGCCCCAGGTGCGATCCCAGCCCTGAACCCGGGGGCGGGGGCACCGGGAGGGGTCCCTCCGCAGAGAGGGCCCCAGTTCTCAGAGCCAGCTAGGTGGGGCCGGACAGCCGAGTGTGTTCGCAGCGTATTGTCTTAGGCTCGCTGAAGACAGTTTTTCAAATAATGCATCGAATTTGGGCATTTAAAACCAAACTAACTTCCAGAACTGCCTTTATTGAGTGGTTCTGAAATCTGTTTCCAATAAGCTCCTTCGTTTGATGCTATAAAAACATTGACCTCGTCTCTAAATAAAATGGGAGTTGATGACAGTTGATTTTATTTACCTATTCTGTCAAATTAGATTTCCACAGCAGAGCGCTGCTCACACGGGCTGTAAAACTGCAGCGCTGCCGCACCCCCTCCGCCCCAACTAGGCACCGAGATGTGGAGACAAAAGCTGCCTTTCTCCGGGCCCTCTGCCATCCTCCCCCTCTGCTTTTTCCCCCTTCTCTGTCTCTTTCCTCTGGAGGGTAGCTGAAGGCTGAGAAACTAGCCCTTCCCGTCCAGGGAAATTTGGATTTGCTAAGGGATTCGGTTGGGATAAAGAAAGCAACTGGAGGAAGGCCCTAGTGGGTTTCAAGGTGTCTGGGACCCTTTAGGCTGGGCCACTGACCTTTAAGGCCACCCTCTCTATTGCTCTCCCCTCTCCCCCCGTCCCCTCACCAGCAAGCTCCCTGATAGATTTTCTTTCCTACTTGATGAAATTGTCTCCCACTTCCAAAAATTAAAAAAGGGGAGGATCGTAACTCACTGCAGCTGGAGAAAGTAGTTAAATAGACTGTTCCTTTCTATCTAGGGTCAGACAAGTCATGTGTTTGAGGATTAACAACATGCGTGTATTTGTTTTACCCCAAACTGATGGGCCTGAGTCCCTTTGAGAACTTGGGTAAGGAGTGAGTTATCAGAGACTGTTTACTATGGCTAAGCCCAGCAGATCTGTTCTTTTCAGAAGAAGTCTGAAGTTTGAGTTTTTGTCCCATTTCTAAATTGGGAGCAAGCTGGTTATAGTTACCACTTCTCAGATCTTAAAGACAGGAAAATATTTCCTATTTCTGAAAAGTTGGTTTGCTTCTTTCTCTCTGAAGTGGAAAATCCACATGACTGGTACATTTTCCCTTTTGCATTGACTGCCCGGAAGCTCAGAGCTAGCTTCCCTGCTTCCCATGATGCCTATCTTAGTGATAGGATGACTTCCCCTGGTTCCTTTACCCTCTGTATCTCCTGCTTTGTGTTGGAAGTAAACAGAATGTAAACAGATGTCTTCTGAGGTTTTGTTACTCTGTGTGTACACCATCAGCCCTACTTTGAGAAGTATAGCATTTCTATAATTGAATATGCTTTGGGCTCCTTGGGAAAAGAACCTTTATAAAGCATACTTGATTTGCCTTTCTTTCATCTTCTGTTTCTGGCACTTACTTGGTTTCCAAACTATGGGAGATATTCCTTTGCTGTAAAGAACGCTTCTGGTCTTTCTTATCAGTGTTGGTGATGCCACCTCTTCTTTTACATGTTCACAACCAGTACCCTAGGCTAGGACTTGATCGTTTTATGTCCACATTTCTAAAGGAGGATCCTTAAGCAAGTCTCCCAAACAGTGATGCAGACAGTTCCCCAGACAGTTCCCAGTGAGATCTCCTGAAATCACTCTGGTCTCCAACTGTGGCTCAAATAGCATTTTCTTTTCTGAATCATTTCACATATTTTGTTCATTATCTCTTTAAACTTGAGGATTTCAGTTCTGATGCTCATTTTCATTTGCTGTTATTTGCTTTTACATGACCTGCAGCTTTTCCAATTTAAAGATATACTACTGAGAACTTGCAGTATACTAGGCACTTGCTAAATTCTTTACATGTAACCCCTAAACAAATGTTGTAGGTAGCATTATCATTATTGCTAGTCACAGATAAAACATAAACTGTCAGCTCAAATACCCCTAGCTGTTGGCCAAGTGAATCAGAAGACCAAGCATGGGTTCTGCCTCTCGCATCTTTTGAAAAAGGAATCATGTTTTCTGTTTTATTTTCTATTCTAAATAGGAAGAGTTTTAGGAAAACATAGGTGGAGTGCCTAATTATTCAAGTCTGTAGGACTCCCCTCAACTATATACACACACACATTTTTGAAGAGCTTGACTTTAGAAATGAGGTTTACTATTCCAAAACCTCAATGAACATAATCCCTGGATGATCCATCTTTTTACTGAAAAGGGAAAACCTTGCTTTCTTTCTTGTACTAGTAAATCCATCCTGATCTGATTGCTCCTAGTAGCTGTTGACACATACCCAGGAAGAAACCATGGTCCTAGGGAGTCACCTTCTGTGGGACAGTAGCCCAGTAAGCTTAAGACAAGGCATCTCTCTAGCTGGCTCGGGTCAGACCTTCTGAAGACTGCTTCCGCAGCATTTTGGAATTCAGCGCTCCAAATAACAATAAGCTTCTCATGTGAGACAAGGTTAGAGAAGCCAGCTAGTGACAGCTTTTAAATAAAGGCATGTGGGCATGAGTTTGTGAATTTTCTTTAAAAGCTAGAAGTATTTCCTCAGTCAACTAAGCAGTGTTGGTAGGAGGAGGGCTTGGCCCACATGTCCTGAAACCCAGGTTAAAGTCCTCTTATCTTCATGAGCAAGGCCTTATTTTGGATATTTTTTAATCTAATTTTATGTCCTGTCGTGAAAACCTTGAAAAATTACTTCCCATCATGACATTTTAAAATTGCCTTTTATCCCTGAAACTGGAGACTAAAGATGCTTTTAGCAATAAAATATAGTATAGAATGAGGCCCATGTTTAAAAATACTGCTGACAAAGACACATTTGGAAAAAAAAAAGCTAATGCTACTGCCGCCGTCGGGTTGAGCCTCCTTGCACGAACCTTTGGTGTAGATGTCTAAGAGGCCATTTCTACTTACATGGAACAGTTAGAGGTTATTGTAACCATCTTAGCAATAGACAGGAGCTCAGCTGGAACTGATATGTGTGATCACTGATTGATTACCTGTCTGCTTGATAGTGTGTAGTTGAGTGAACTCGTTTCCTTTACAGGACAGAAAGATTCACAAAGTAGAAAGTGCAGGTCCTTAAATTACATGAAAATTAATGCTAAGGATACAGTGATGAATCTCTATGCATATATATGCACATATTATGGATGTGGGTAGAAGCGTACTATGGCAGTCTATATTTACAACATAGACCAAAAAAATGTTGTTATTAGTATTACAAAAAAGAATAATTTCTTTCTTACTGGGGAATTAGCCTCAAGCTTTTTCATTTTCCTGTTGCATTGAATACACGCTTTGATCTATAGCCGTTCTCTTTAAACACAGCTTTCGGGGGACTCTGGCACAAAGCAAGGTGGACCACTATTGTCTGTTTTCTTGGAATTCTGTTGCTTAAATAAGAATATCTTATTCATCTTCCTAACCCGGGAGCTGTGAAGGGTATCTTTAAATAATACCTGTCCCATAGATAGCTACTGAAATTAAAAGTGGAAAAATAGTGGTACTGTGAAGCTAACCCTGGGTCCTATCTTTCTTTCTTTGCTTGGTCCACACAAGAAGGACTGATATGCCAGAAGGAGGCAGTTGCATTTTTGTGGGGTTTGTTTCTATTTACTATTATGTCTCTTGAGAGCAAGGTAAGGCCTGGACTCAAAATACTGCTCTCTGCGCTGCCCTGACCATTTTTCTTTGTTGTCTGAGGTCAATTGGAGGCTCTGCTTCAGTTAATCTTTCTAGTATTTGTTTGGTCAGCATATTGGTCTTCTTCCCATCTCAATCCAATGAACAGAAACCCAGCTCTCACATACCTGACCTCATGAGTCTCTGCTGGGGCAAGTGGGGGAGGGTTGCAGCCTGTAACCAATGTCCCAGATCCTCGCTTAGGTCAGAATTCACTGCCATTCGTGTGTCCACCCAGAGAAAGCCACATAACCACCCAGGCTTCCTGTCACTGACTTTGTGTGGCCCTCGGTGCCTCAATACTCAATAATCTAACCTCTGATTTGCACTGTAAGTTGGTGCCAAGAGTGATGAGTGGGGTTAAGCTTTTATGAATCGTGGATTCCTCTGAGGCTCCATGAAAGTTATACACCTCCTCCTTAGAAAAATACACATGTTCACATTCTTGTAAAATTTTGCATACAATTTTGGAGAGTTCACGGATCTCTCTAAGGGTCCTGTGAACACTGGGTTAAAAATCTATTCCTTAGATTATGAGACAAGCCTCTTTAGTTCTCATTTGCTCTGAGTGCCATCAGAGTTCTCGTCACCTGTCACTAGTAACAAAAAAGAGAGAAGCTTAAGTCACTTTTTCTCAAATCCTTACCAAAACAAAAAACAAAAATAAAACAAACCAGTGATGTCTGTGAAGTCAATTTCTCTCTTTCTCTTATAATCACACATTTATACAGTGTTGCACCTTTGGGGTGCTTCCGTATGCCCATCTTTAGACAGATGTAACCTCATTCATACAAATGCACATGGACAGCTCCTAACTAAACTTTTACCAGCATTTTTAACATTAGAACTAAAGGAAATCTTAGGTTTCTCTCTCTTTCTCTCTCTTTTTCTTTTCTATTTCTCCTTTCCCATCTCTGGCAGATTTGTCACAAATACGGAAATGGCCAAAAGAAAAGATGCAAAACCCAATAAAACCAACCTAACCTAATCAATCAAGTCTGTCTGTTTCAGATGGAGACCCAAAATCATGCAAATCTGCACATAGGAACATACAAACATTTAGGATTTCTAAAAGAAAGATGTTCATTTCCTTTGTGAGAACTAAGCAAAAGTCTAAATAGTCTTTCCTTTAAAATGCCAGAACAGATGTATTTTCAGATAGTCTGTCATGTATATAACCAAAGTGGACTTTTAATTATGGGACATTAACTCTGAATTAATGTCTCATTATAACCTCAGAGTACAGAACATATAAACTGCCACCAGAACTGAACACGTTTGTACTTTATGGGATCGGTTTTGACTTTTGCTGCTCAGCCCTTTGGAGTTCAGTCTCACACCCCTCCCAATTGCCTCTTCCACAGTGTTCAGACCAGAGGAGCTTTGTTCCACCGTGTGGACAGAGGCAACTTGAATTGCTCTAAGCGCAGCTCCACCGTGTCCGGTAGGTAGTCTGAGGGGTGAGGCTGCCAGCTGCACCCCCGTCTTACACAGCTTCTTCCGTGCCATCCTGGAAACAGCAATGCAGCAGCAACCCCAGGCCCCATGCTCACTGCTCCCATCGCCCTGTCTGTCTAGGGTTTCAAGATCAAGACCGCAGAGTCAACCTATTTCCTCTTTTCCTTCATCTCCCACTGTTAATCTACCAGCAATCCTGTCATTTCCCTCCACAATATATCCCCAATCCATCCATTTCTCTGTCTTCACAAGTACCTCCAAATCAAGTGACCATCACCTCTCCAGAGGTGATGCAGAAGGTCTGCAGTAATTTCCTAACTGGATTCTCACCTTCCACTCCTAGCTCTCTATAATTCACCCCCACCCTTCCTACAGTCAAAGTCATCCTCTAAAAACAAGTCCATCACACCACTCCAATGTTACAACTTCCCTAGGGCTTTCTGTTGAATCTAGAACAATACCCATGTCCATAAGGCCCAACATGATCTGACCTGTTATATGAATCCATTATCCTTTAATCTGATATACATGATTTAAGTGAGCTTTTAAAAATTCTCTAATTGTGTCTCAAGGTTATACACAGTTCAAACTAGTGAAAGTGTAAATCCTAAAACAACACATTCCTTATATAATTATTTATGTAGCTTCTCTAAACATTTATTTAAATTCATCAGTCTCTAGTCATAATACTTTTAAAGAAACTTTAATAAAGAAAAAATCACTCAGATTTATCACAGTGGAGTTGTACGTCATTTTAGTGAATGGTTGAAAACTGCTGAACAGGTGTAATAATGCCTTTGGGATTAAATAATTGTAACAGAATTACATCTTCATAATGACAGCACAGGGAGATGGCACCTCTCACTGCTCTATTATAATTGATTTTAGAAGGACTGGGAGAGTTGGGTCTAGCCTGAACCATTATTTACCACCTACTGTTTGTAAACTGTCCACAAAACTGTAATTTTTAAGCTGCAGTCATATGTAATTCTCCAAGAGTCTAATTATAATGCTTTATAATAGTTTTTAAAAAATTTTTGTCTGTGTGATGCTAAAATAACCAATTGTTTCCATCAATTCAGTTAAAAAAACAAAATGAAACAAAAACAAAAATAAATAACCCTCGATTCAATTAAAGCCATTTGTTTGCTGTCAACATGATAAAATTAAAACTTATTTAACTTAATGTCTTCTGCTTCTACTAGTTCCAGAGGCAATGTGAAACTGAAAATAATTTAAAGGTGTACATTCTCAAATTTCAGAAAGCAAAACAAAAACAGCTCAAAACTCAGGAGTTCTCAAAATGTCCAGGAGATAATCTAAATTTGATGTGTTATTTTAACAATTATAAAATTTTTAAAAATATTTTTTAAAGATTGTAGGTATCTTGCAGGCTAACTAGAAAAATTCACTAAATTTCTGTACTTTGCTACAGGCCCTGAGGATGAAAAAATAGGCAAGGGAAGTGATTTTATGTATTTATTTTTTGGGAAATGATTTTAAAATTGTGTGCAAAGAGGTAGATTCTTGGTAAACAAACATGTTCGGATTTCCCATTTTCAGACCCCTATGTTAATGGTGAATATAAAAATAGAGCCTACTTTTCTAAACCATGAGTCAGACCGCCTCTAGGAAGACAGACAAAAAGACAGATCTCAGATGTCCTTACAGCTCATTCTTTTTGTCTTTAGTACAGTCAGCTCAACCATTTAATTGCATCAGTTTCTGAAAGAAATGTAACAAGATTTTGTGTGTGTTCTAGCCGATGCTTAAACTGAAAAAAAAAAGAAAGTGAAATACTCACAAATGCTATATGATATAAACCAAAGGGTTTTCACAGTTAATTGAAACATCTGAGTAAAATGAAGATTACCTGTGTTTTATGTCTGTCACTGATGAGAAAACGAGAGATTGGTGTGATGTACTCATTAGTTTGTGAATCTGAAGGTGTGTGGAGAGTGTCACAAATCACCTTGATGTCCCCGGGAAGGAAATTTTACCTCTGAAGCTCCGATGAATAAAAAGAAGGTATTTAGCTAGATAGCTCTTGGTTGCCTATGCGTCTGTGTGTTCTGACACACAGCGGCCCCTTGATTTCAGGGCTGGAATGACTTACACTCATGAAAGCAGCTCAGGATTCATTGTGTTTAGATTAGTGTATGTAAAACATCTCAGTTGGAGGCAGTAAAGAGTCATAACAAATCACACTACACCTGGTTTGAAGATCTGTTCTCATTTGTAAAGTTATATGAATTTGATGTAAGAATACCAGATCATTTTTCCCTGAGCACAAAATTTGTTTATGGCTTATCTAGAAGTGTCAGAGACACAGAGTCAGACGTGTTCATCTCCTGCTGTGTCCTTGTCTGAAGTCATCCTGCTTCTTGCCAGATTCTGCAGCTTTTTCTCTTATCTGAAAGCGGGGTGAATCGGGATGGGTGGTCAGGGTGATGGCAGTGGCAACGGGAAGACTTGAGCAAAAAGCCCAGCCAGGCTCCTCATTTTCATTTCCACTAGCAGACACTGAGCTGAAGGACTGAGTAGTAATTCAAAGGAACAGATGGACAGATTGCTCCTCAATGTCTCCTGGCAGGCACAACATCTTGTCTTGTCTTCAAAAAGGAAAACTAGAAGGAGGGGCTCATCTGTGTAGAAAGGCAAAACCAAAAACAAACAAACAAAACCCAACCATAAGCAATTCCATTGTCCAGGGCCCAGAGTGATTTTTGACGTGTCCAAAATTGCAGAGCTGGTTGAGGCAGAGCCAGCCTCCCAGTCCAACAACTTTCTTCTACACCACCATTCCGCAAAGAATGGTTCTCAGAAAGCTTAGTTCCATAGGCAGTTAGTGAAACAAGTGTCGCAAAAACAGGATTCTGTGGTCAAATTAATTTAGAAAACAGATGGTTAAATCCATTCTTTCATTTCAACAATGCCAAACAGGTTCTTGGGAGTAGGTTTCCTGGGTCTATTTGCTCTTATTGAATGTGAATGGGAGTATAACTTGAAGTAACTAGACATGCTTCATGACAGAATCATTTAAAAAAATTGTTTTATTGAAGTATAGTTGATTTTACAGTGTTATGTTAATTTCCACTCTATAGCAAAGTGGTTTGGTTATACATGTATATACATTCTTTTTCATATTCTTTTCCATCATGGTTTGTTAGATGATGTTGAATATAGTTCCTGTGCCATACAGTAGGACCTTGTTGTTTATCCATTCTATGTATAATAGTTTGCATCTGCCAATCCCAAACTCCCGTCCCCTCTTGGCAACCACAAGTCAGCCTCTGTGGTTTTGTTTCATAGATAAGTTAATTTGTGTCATATTTTAAGATTCCACTCATATGTGGAGTTCATAAATAATATCATACGGCACTTGTCTTTCTGACTTAGTGTGACTCATCTCTAGGTCCGTGCACGTTGCTGCAAATGGCATGACTTCTTTTTATGACCGAGGAGGATCCCGTTGCATATGTGTGCCACCTCCTCTGTATCCATTCATCCGTCAGTGGGCATTTAGGTTGTTCCCATGTCCTGGCTGTTGTAAATAGTGCTGCCATGAACACTGAGGTGTATGTCTCTTTTCCAGTTATTTTCTGAATACATTCCCAGGAGTGCAATGGAGGATAGCATGACAACCCCATTTTTAGTTTTTTGAAGAGCCTCCATACTGTTTTCCATAGTGGCCACACCGATTTATATCCTACCAACAGTGTAGGAGTGTTCCCTTTTCTCCACATCCTCTCCAGCGTGTATTATTTGTAGATTTTTTGGCCAGTCTGACTAGTGTGAGATTCTGACTTGCATTTCTCTAATAAGTAGCAGTGTTGAGCGTGTGCTTGTTGACCATCTGTGTGTCTTCTTTGGAGAAATGTCTGTTTAGATCTTCTGCCCGTTTTTCAATCAAGTTTTTTTGTTTTTTTTTGTTGTTGTTGTTGTTATTGAATTCTATGAGCCGTTTGTGTATTTTGGAAATTAGACCCTTGTTGATCACATCATTTGCAAATATTTTCTCCCAGTCTGTGGGTTGTCTTTTCGTTTTATGAGTTCCTTTGATGTACAAAAGCTTGTAGGTTTGATTAGTGCCCACTTGTTTCCTTTTCTTTTCTTCCTACCGCCTCGGGAGGCTGACCCAAGAAGGCATTGATGTGAATCAATGAATCAGAGGACGCTTTGCCTGTGTTCCCTTCTGAGCGTTTTATGGTGTCCTGGACAGAATCTTTCATGTTTCATAGTGTGGAGAGGCTCTCTGAGGGCTTTGTGATTCAGAGGTCCCCTTTTGGGCAAACTTGATCTATACCAAAGTGATCCTGCAATGGCTGCTCATTTGCTGGGAAACTCAGGAGAAGACTGGTTTGTTCACAGTGCGGTGGGATGCCCGGGGGGCAGGTCAGACTTGCAGGGTGCTTCTCAGCCAAATGGGGTGACTGGTCTAGGGCAGTAGTTCTCAGTGAGTGAGATGAAGGAGGTATTACTGTAAACACCAGTGAATGGACCACAGTCTCCTGGAGGCGAGGCAAGGTGACAGATGGAGGCAAAACCTCTCATGCCACACTCCTTCCAGTGCACAGCCACCGACTTTGGGGTCCCTCCCACCTTTACTGTTATTGATCTAAAAACATTGTACATGCATATATTATTTAACCCAGCAATTCTTCTTGTAGGAATTTTTCTTTCTGACAGACTTACATCTTTGTGTATATATGTGTGTGTATAATGTATGTATATACACACATATGTACATGCATATATAATATGTATATACACACATACTGATACTCACTGAAGCAGTGTTGGTAATAAGAGATTCAGATCAGTTCAGTTCAGTTGCTCAGTTGTGTCTGACTCTTTGCAACCCCATGAATCGCAGCCCGCCAGGCCTCCCGGTCCATCACCAACTCCCGGAGTTTACTCAAACCCATGTCCATTGAGTCAGTGATGCCATCCAGTCATCTCATCCTCTGTCATCCCCTTCTCCTCCTGCCCCCAATCCCTCCCAGCATCAGGGTCTTTTCCAATGAGTCAACTCTTCACATGAGGTGGCCAATGTATTGGAGTTTCAGCTTCAACATCAGTCCTTCCAATGAACACCTAGGACTGATCTCCTTTAGGATGGACTGGTTGGATCTCCTTGCAGTCCAAGGGACTCTCAAGAGTCTTCTCCAACACCACAGTTCAAAAGCATCAATTTCTCGGCGCTCAGCTTTCTTCACAGTCCATTAGATACGGCTAAATATCTACCAAAGGAATATGTTTAACCATTACAAAGAACAGACCTACCTCCAGATGTCTTATTAAATGAAAAACTGGAGTGTATTGGGCAGAGAACTGTAACACACATCACTGATTTCAGAAATATGTATAAAAGTATATACATAGAGGGCTTCCCTGGTGGCTCAGTGGTAAAGAATCCACCTGCAGCGCAGGAGCCACAGGAGACTGGGTTCGATCCCTGGGTCAGAAAGATCCTCTGAAGGAGGGCATGGCAACCCACTCCAGTATTCTTGCCGGGAGAATCCCACGGAGAGAGGAGCCTGGTGGGCTACAGTCCTTAGCGTCGCAAAGAATTGGACGTGACTGAAGCAACTTAACGTGCATAAACATGTGGTCCAGTGGCTGAGACTCCTTCCTGCCTATACAGGGGGCCCGAGTTTCATCCTTGGTCAGGGAACTAGAGTTATATGCCACAACTAAAGATCTCACATGCCACAGAGAAATTCAAAGAACCTGCAGGCTGTAGCTAAGACCTAGCACAGCCAAGTAAATAAATAAACATTTTAAAGTATGTTCATAAAACATACACTTATTTATGTACAGACTATCTCTGGAAGGATACTCAAGAAGCATAACAGTAGTTGTTTCTGGTGTCTCAGGGACAGCAATGTCAAAAAAAACTTACTTCCCACAGTGTACCCTTTTGTACTATTTGAACTTTGTACCACATGCAAGACAGCCAATCCCAGTGTCCTACATGTGTATCCCAGTCTTCACATCAAGAGATGGAATCTGTGTCTCCCTTTGAGTCTGGCCTGGCCATGCGAGATGCTTTGGTGGAAGTGAACTGACCCAGTGGTAGGTTCATCTTGAGCCTTTAGGAGGACTGGCTCTTTCTGCTTCCTCCCTGAAAGAAGTCAGCGGCTGTGTAAGAAGTCCGTCACTCTAAGACTACCATGCTGTGAGGAAACCAAGCCAGCCACGTAGCTCTGGCGAATGGAGAGAGATGCCCAGCCAGCCCCAAGCTATTCAACTGTCTCTGTGAGGCACCTCAGTGAGTGAGGGAGGGAGCCCCTAGACGTTCCAGCAGCAGCAGACACCACGTGGAGCTGAAGAACCACCCAGCTGAGCCTGTCCCAGATCATGAAAAATCATAAATCGTTGTTTTAAATCACTAAGTTTTGGACCAGTTTGTTAAACAGCAAGAGATAAAAAATGATTGCCTATTATTTGTAACAACATGGGCGGACCTAGAGATTGTTATACTGAGTGAGGTAAATCAGACAGAGAAGGAGAAAGACCGTATGGTATCCGTTGTATGTGAAATCTAAAAAGAAATGATACTGGTGAACTTACAAAACAGAGAGTCACAGACTTAAAGAACAAACTTATGGTTTCGGGGTTGGGGGGAAGGATGGAGAAAAGCAATAGTGAGGATGTTTAAATACTATATTTAAAATGGATAACCAACAAAGAGCTACTGTATAGCACATGGAAATCTGTTCAATGTTATGTGGCAGCCTCGATGGGAAGGAGCATGGAGGTGAATGGATACATGTGCATGTATGGCTGAGTCCCTTCACTGTTTACCTACAACACAACATAGTTTGCTAATCTGCTATATCCCAATACAAAATCTTTTTTTTTTTTAAGTTGCCTATTCATTATAAATATGTGAAATAATCTTAAAAGTGTTTTTCTGTGTAATTCTGTAAATGCAGGATTTGAGATCACCCTGGTGGCTCAGTGGGTCAAGAATCTGCCTGCAATGCACGAGACGTGGGTTCAATCCCTGGGTCGGAAAGATCCCCAGAGAAGGAAATGGCAACCCACTCCAGCATTCTTGCCTGGAGAATCCCATGGACAGAGGAGCCTGGCGGGCTACAGTCCACGGGGTCACAAAGCGTCAGACACGACTGAGTGACTAACACTTTCACTTCCTTTTTCAAGGAAGAGAGCCACAAGTGGCCCAGGTAGGGGACCAGAGGCAAGCACCTAGGAGGGGAAAAGAGGGAAACTAGCAGGGGTAGAAGAAGACTTTGCTGACTTCACACAACACCCTGAGGCTGGCCTCTGGCAGGGCAGCGCACCGCATCCCTCCTCGCTCTCTGTCGCTCTCCCTCTCATTTATTATTCTCGGCTGTGCTGGGTCTTCACTGCCATGCACTGGCTTTCTCTGGTTGCGGGGGGCAGACTTCTCATTGCAGCGGCTTCTCTTGTTGCAGAGCACAGCTTCTAGGGCGTTCAGGCCCTACCTGCTGCAGCTCGCGGGCTTAGAGTGTGGGCTCAGGGGTTGCGGTGCTCGGCTTGGTTGCTTTGCAGCATGTGGAGTCTTCCTGGACCAGGGATCAAACCCATGTCCCCTGCATTGGCAGATGGATTCTTAACCTCCAGACCACCAGAGAAATTCTCTGTCTCTCTTACACACAGACACACACACACACCACTTAATTATTCCATGTAATTAAGAGGGAGAGGAGGGAATATTAAGTAGGTTCATTACTACTGTCATGAACCAGGGTCTGAGATTATGTGATCAAGGTACAACACTGGATGCCCTTTGGGAACTGATCATACAATAGAGAGAGAAACAAAATTAAGGAACCTAAGTAGCATAACCTCAATATTTCAAAATAATAGACAGGAGGAAGGAGAAATTAGTTTGATTTTCATGAAAAGAATGAATTCTAAAAATTTTAAAGGGCTGCAGATATTACTTTTAAGTACAGTACATTTTGCAAAGCTATAAATGGGTATCTAATAAGTTAAATGAGGTAAGTTAATGAAAGAATTAAGATTCACAAGAGGCCTACATTATATAATTATGTATCATAAAACAGTCCTTTAACATGTTGGAATTAATTGCATGACCCAGGAATTGAAGGTACATTGAAGTTTTAGTTTGGAAAAGCAACTAATTTCATCTCAATGTTTTGCACATAGTAGGTATTCAGCAAATGCTTGGTAAAGTAAAATGAACCAGTTGGTAGATACACTGGCAATTGTCACTCCCTCTAGATGGAGGCTTCTGTCTCAATCCCATTGTGTTAGTGGTAACTGCACCCTCCTCCATGCCAAAGCATTTCTAGAGGCAACTGAGAGTAAGAAGGTAACCTTGCACACATTCTCATTTATTTTATTTTTTTTAAAAAGCAAATCATTTAAAAAATATCAGTAATATAACTATCAATAGTAACAAATTACTTGCTGAACACTGCAGTTAAGAACAGCTAATTTAAGACATTTTCTTCAGAAAATTCCAATTAAAGTGTGAATAGGTTAAGTGGGAAGTATTAATTCAGAGAAGAGTAAAACAATCAGAATAACAGATCAGATTCCAGGTTTAGCCTGAAGACCTTGGGGGTGGTGGTTGGAGGGTGTACTAACAAGAGAGGATGAACGCGAACGCGCCGAAATACAGGCATCAAGCCAAGGGTAGGTATTGTTTTCTCCTCCTTGGGCGTTTCTCTGGGATAGATCCTAACACTCTGCTCTGGGTTATGAGCCCAGCTCTGAACAGCAAGTCAGAACACTGGGGGCAAGGACATTGTCATCCTCAGCTATAATACTAATTGGAATCTATCCAAAACATTACCTCGGGTAAGATCTGCTTCCTTAGTTCTTTTCATCAGTGGGGACTCAAGTGAATTTCTAAGACCATAACATATCTTAGTATCAAGATCAATACTGAATTAGCAGACATGGCTAAGGATAACTGGGGGGAAATAATTAACAAAATTAAGGAGGATTTGCACCGCTGGGAACCATAAAAGTTATTTTATGGGTCCATGTAAATGTAATAAAATCTCTGTCTGTGCTACAATTTAATTTCACATCAAAAAGGTCCCCACAGATAGTCTGTAAGATTATTTTACTAAAATTGGACATGTCTATGCCTTCCTATTCTGAGGAAGAAAAAGCTTACTCTGCCCGGAAAGTTATGTTTCACATGGAGGACTGAAATAAGGCCCATCTGATCGCAAGCACTTTCTAATGGCAGCTCCTCAAAGTAGGTAACATAATTAATTTTTATTAATAATAGCACTTCATAATTGGCAGAGGCAGGACATAATATATCAAAAGGATCCTTCCAAGAATAGCGCACACTTTTTTCAAATTAAAAAGTCAAATATTAACAATAGTGGAATACAAAGACAATGTCTGTTACACAGATGCTCTTCATATTTCTGCTATATATTTTTAGCAGCCTTATTGACACCTAATTCATGTACCCTATAATTCACCCATTTGAAGCATACTTTTCAATGGTTCTTAGTATGTTCACAGTTTTACAACCATCAGCATAATCAATTTTAGAACATTTTCATCACCCCCAAAAGAAACCCAGACCCATTAGCAGTCACCGCACATACTTCCCCCTCCCCCAGGCCTAGGCAACCACTGATCTATGTTCTCTCAATGTCAATTTACCTGTTCTGGATATTTCATGTAAATGGAATCATACGATCTGTGGGCTTTTGTGAACAACTTGTACTCAGCATAATGTTTTTGCAAATTTCATCTATGTTGTAGCATGTATCATTACTTCATTTTTTCTTGTCAATATTCTCTCATGAGTATCCTGCATTTTATTTATACATCCATCAGTTGATGAGCATTTGAGGTGTTCCACTTTTTGGCTTTGGTGAATAATGTTGTTGTGAACATTCCTGTACACGTTTTTCTGTGGGCATGTTTTTGTTTTCATTTCTCTTGGATATATATACCTGGGAGTGGAAGTGCTGGGTCATATGGCAACTTTATGGCTTCCCAGGTGGTGCTAGTGGTAAGGAGCTCACCTGCCAATGCAGGAGACATAAGAGATGTGGGCTCAATCCCTGGGTGGGGAAGGTCCCCTGAAGGAGGGCACAGCAACCCACTCTAGTGTTCTTGCCTGGAGAATCCCATGGACAGAGGAACCTGGTGGACTGCAGTCCGGTAGGATCACACGGAGTCGGACAGGACTGAAGCAACTTAGGATGCACACACGTGTAGTAACTTTGTATTTAACATTTTGATGGACTGCCAAACTGATTTACAAAGTGGCTGCACTATTTTATATTCATATTTACATTGTATATAAGTATTCTAATAAAACCAACTCTTGTTTTATCTTTTTAGTTGACATGTAATAGGTTTGAAGTATTATCTTGTTGTTTTCCTTGACTAATGATGTTGAGCATCTCTTCATGTCCTTATTAGCCATACGTGTATCTTCTTTGAAGAAGTGCCCATTTTAAAATTCGTTTATCTTTTCAATAAGGCTCGACTCTTAAGTTCCACAAGGGCGAGGACTATAATCTATCTTGCTCTTTTCTCCTCCCCACCTGCCAACTCCAATGCCTGGACCACAGTTGTGTTTAAAATCTGTTTATTGGATGATTTGATAAAGTAAAGGCTAAAGATAGAGATGACATAGCTACAGTCAAGAGACTTCCTCTACTTTGTTTAAAATTTTTTATTGAAGCATAGTTGATTGACAGTGTTGTGTTAGCTTTGGGTATATAGCTTTCTCAGATTCTTTTCCATTATAAGTTATTACAAGATGTTGAATATAATTCCCTATGCTACAAGTAGGACATTGTTATTTATCTATTTTATACATAGTAGTATGTATTTGTTAATCCCAAGCTCCTAATTTATCTCTTCCTCTCCCAGTCCCCTTTGGTAACCATAAGTTTATTTTCTATGTCTGTAAGTCTGTTTCTGTTTTATAAATAGATTCATTTGTATAATTTTTTAAAGACTCCACAGTTAAGTGATATCATGTGATATTTGTCTTTCTTTCTCTGACTTACTTCACTTAGTATTATGATTTCTAGGTTCATCCATGTTTCTGCAAATGGTATTATTTCCATTCTTTTCATGGTTGAGTGATATTCCATGTTGTGTACATGTATGTGTATGTGTACCCACTCCTCCATTGATGGGCACTTAGGTTGCTTCTGTGTCTTGGCTGTTGTAAATACTGCTACTATAAACATTAGGATGTGTGTATCTTTCCAGGTTAGAGTTTTCTTCTTTTCTGGATATATGCCCAAGAGTGGGATTGCTAGATCATATGGTAACTCTACTTTTAGTCTTTCAAGGAACTTCCCTGCTGATCTCCATAGTGGCTACACCAATTTACATCCCACCAACAGTATAGGAGAGTTCCCTTTTCCCCACACCCTCTCTGCTGCTGTTGCTGCTGCCAAGTCGCTTCAGTCATGTCCGACTCTGTGCGACCCCACAGATGGCAGCCAACCAGGCTCCCCCGTCCCTGGGATTCTCCAGGCAAGAACACTGGAGTGGGTTGCCATTGCCTTCTCTGCCACACCCTCTCTAGCATTTTTTATTTGTAGACTTTTTGATATGGCCATTTGGATTGATGTGAGGTGATATCTCCTTGTAGTCTTGATTTGCATTTCTCTAATGATTAGAGGTCTTGAGCATCTTTTCATGTGTCTGTTGGCCATCTATATGTCTTCTTTGGAGAATGTCTATTTAGGTCTTCTGCTGATTTTTTGGTTGGTTTCTTTGTTTGTATTGGGCTATCTGAGTTGTTTATATATTTTGAAAATTAAGCCCTTGTCAGTCATATGTCATGTATTTAAGCCTTTCAAAGTTTATTTTGTGTATGGTGTGAGGGAGTGTTCTAACTTCATTGGTTTATATGCACCTGTCCAGTTTTCCCAATATCACTTGCTGATGAGATTGTCTTTTCTCCATTGTGTGTTCTTGCTTTCTTTGTCCAAGATTAATTGACTATAGGTGTGTGGGTTTATTTCTGGACTTTCTATTCTGTTCCATTGATCCATATGTCTGTTTTTGTGCCAACACCACACTGTTTTGGTTACTGTAGCTTTTTAGTATTGTCCACAGTATGGGAGAGTAATGCCTCCAGCTTCATTCTTTTTCCTCAGGATTGCTTTGGCAATCTGGGTCTTTTATTATTTCATATAAATTTCAGTATTGTTTATTCTAGTTCTTTGAAAACTGTCAAGGATCACATTAAATCTGTATATTACTCTGGGTAGTATGACCATTTTAACTACATTTATTCTTCCAACCCAAGAGCTTGGGTATCATTCCATTTCTTTGACTCATCTCTAGTTTCCTTTATCAATGTACTGGATTTCTCAGTATATAAGTCTTCCACCTCCTTGGTCAGGTTTGTTTCTAGGTATTTTATTTTTTCACATGATTTTAAAAGGGATTTTTTTTTTTCTTTCTTTTTCTGATGTTTCACTGTTAGTGTAAAGAAGTACGACAGATTTCTGTATGTTATCAAGAATTCCTCTTCTTTGTATATGTAAATTATATGAGATAGCATAGAGGGTGGTTGTGAGCAAATGGACAGAATGTATTATTTAATCGTAATGATACTAAATCCCATTGTATAGTCCAAGACATATTTAATGGTTTACTTCTGCCAGTCATGCTTTTATAGCATTCTCTTTTTGCTAAAAGTCCCAAAGGCTCCAGACCTTTGTCCTGGGATCCCAGGATCTGAAGTTTGCTCAAGGAATTTGTTCTGAATATGTAGCTGCTTGAGGATGGGAAGCTCTAATCACTAATTTATTTTAAAATCAAAGCAGAGTTAAACAAAATGTAAATTATACCTTGAAACACATTTATCCTTCTTTGGTATTTGTATTTCCAAGTCAAGTCATATGTGCAACCCCTGCATGCACTAGAGTTTTGCACAGAATAATTCTGTCCTTTGGCCATGAACCAACCCCAGCCAGACATCTTACAAATCCATCCTATTGATCACAGGGTGATTCTCTGTGTGGCTCACTGCATAAATAACTCTCAGACTGAAAAAAATAGTTTGGCCTGTGTGTCTTGCTGCTGAGAGGCTGAGTTTCCTTTTCCTCTACCAAGGACTGAACGTCATCAGATAACAATTTTTTTTAGAAACAAACCTAGCAAACCTAGATTATTTTGTTCTAAGCTAGACATATTTGTATTTTTCCGAACTTGGGGTTGTGAGCCAGTCAGCTATAACATTAAATGCTTATTCAAGGGCTCCAGCACAATTTTCATTGAATTTAAAGCAGCAATTCTTAATTTGAAAATTAAGAGAATTTTATGTAATTTATTTTAAATTAAGTATCGTGGAGTTTAAAATAATTCCTGAAGGAGTCATTTACACAGGAGTGTTTGATTTTTGTGGCTCCAGGTCCTAGGCGCTCATTCTCCGTTAACGTAACTTTCCTGTAGACTCAGTATTTAGATTCCAGGGAGCTGCTGTTGACCTGGATGGGATACACATCTTATGAATTACAGAAGAAAGCCCATGTGAGGAAATAAGAAACCGAGAGGGCACCCTCAGGTACAGGGAAGTTCCTACTTCCTCTCATCAAGCTTCTTCCCTGCCAGTGTGTAGTATGGAGTCCACAACTTTCTAAAGCTTTCTGGAAAAAGAGGTAATAGAAATATCTTTGGGGCAGGGAATGTGGGCAGAAGTTCAGATGGGCTTCCGTGTATTCTTCTCTCTGCTTTTCTCTGCCCTGGTGGTAAATACCGAGCAGTTGAGCTCTGGCAACTTGGGAGAACCTAGGTTTTCTTTGCTTTCCTATAAGTTCCATTTTTAAAATATAATAATCTGAGTTCATCATCAGGTTTAAGATCATAGCCTTTATAAACCAGTCTGTCTCAACCAGTTTAGAAAGTAAAAGCAGGGCCAGGAATCGACCTTGTTTTCTTAAATACAGTGTGACCTAGTTTGGTCCAGTGAAAGAAAGAAGCTTGAACGGAGATCAGAAATAGGATTCCAGTTCTAGCTTTGTTACCCGTTAGCTATGACCTTGAGCAAATCAACTTAACTTCTCTGCAACTCAGTCTCTATTTTCAAATAGGAGTGAAGAAACCTGCTTTTGTTCAGTTTGTTGTGATAATCAGATGAGGTTACATATTTTAAAATCCCCTGAAATTTTTAAAACACCAATAAAAAATGACAGTTTGAAAATACTATCAATTTATGTATCAAGTGGCTTAAAATGTTATATATAAGTAACTACAAATAAAGTAAGCAAAATAAAATAATGAAGTAAATAAAGGGTTGAAATAATCCAAACTAGAAACCTATAGGAAAATATTAGACATTTTTATTGTTCTATCAAATTTTATAGAGAAAGAAAACCCAAATGATAGCAAGGTTTACTTGTTACTCAAGCTCTCGGGGAAAAAAAATACAGGATCTATAAACAAGCATTGATCTGAGGTAAAGGCCTAAGAAAACTGTTGAGTTTTCAACAAATAAGCAGAGGGCTCAATCTTTTTAATTTATTTATTTTTAATTGGAAGATAATTGCTTTACAATATTGTTTTGGTTGCTGCCATACATCAACATGAATCAGCCACAGGCTTATACATGTGACGCACCCCCCCACCGTCCCCCCTACCCCGCTAAACCTCCTTCCCATCTCCCACCCCGTCCTACCCCTCTAGGTTGTCACAGAGCACCAGGTTTGAGCTCCCTGTGTCATAGCGCAAATTCCACTGGCCATCTATTTTACATGTGGTAATGTATAAGTTTCAATGCTACTCTCCCAGTTTGTCCCACCCTCTCCTTCATCCACGTTGTCCACAAGTCTGTTCTCTATAGCTGTGTCTCTACTGCTGCCCTGCAAAAAAGTCAGCAGCTCTGATTATGCCCCTACCATCCAGCCCTCCTTCTGGAAGATCCTACAGAGAATCAGAAGCAATGGAAAGGGCCAAAATCCTGCCAGTCTGGCAGGTGGGGGCACCTGCTTTAGTAGACCTGGATTTAAGCAATTAGAGTGCCCTTTACCTGAAACCCTCTAACTAGATGAGAATGCTCTTAGGATATAGCATGGCTGGGCTGGGTCTGCCCAGAACAATTCTGTTGCCCATTTTTAATCAGGTCAAGCAACAGTCCCCCTAAAAGACACACACAGCATTACCAGTTATTGATCTCTAATATTCACGTGGGGATAGATTTAGTGTCTTATAGATGAGGTGCACCCTGTTCTTCCAGATCCCATTAAAAAAATGAAGGTGTGTAAATAGCCTGTAGTGACTTCTTGGGTTAGAGATTCTCTCGTGTCCTTCCCAGCGGGTCTAGGAACCACTAGAAGTGGAATTAAAGTTTAATCATCAAGAAGAATGGGTGGGGGAGGGGAGGAGAAAAAGAAGAGGAAAGGGAGGAGGGGAGAAAGAGGAGACAGAGGAGGAGGGGAGCAGAGGGAGGACTTTGGGAAGAAAAGGGGGAGGATGGAGAGGAAGAGGGAGGAGAGGGGGGAGGGAGCAGGAGGAGAAGAGGAGGAGGGGAGCAGAGGGAGAAGGAGGAGACAGAGGGGAAAGGGAGCAGAGAGAGGGCTAGGGGAGGAAGAGGGCGAGGATGGGGAGGGAGAGGGAGGAGGGGGGAGAGGGAGCAGGAGGAGAAGATGAGGAGGGGAGCAGAGGGAGAAGGAGGAGACAGGGGGGAGGGGAGCAGAGGGAGGACTAGGGGAGGAAAGGGGCGAGGATGGGGAGGGAGAGGGAGGAGGGGGGAGGGAGCAGGAGGAGACAGAGGAGGAGGGGAGCAGAGGGAGAAGGAGGAGACAGAGGGGAAAGGGAGCAGAGGGAGGGCTAGGGGAGGAAAAGGGGGAGGATGGGGAGGGAGAGGGAGGAGAGGGGAGAGGGAGCAGGAGGAGACAGAGGAGGAGGGGAGCAGAGGGAGAAGGAGGAGACAGGGGGGAGGGGAGCAGAGGGAGGACTAGGGGAGGAAAGGGGCGAGGATGGGGAGGGAGAGGGAGGAGGGGGGAGGGAGCAGGAGGAGACAGAGGAGGAGGGGAGCAGAGGGAGAAGGAGGAGACAGAGGGGAAGGGGAGCAGAGGGAGGGCTAGGGGAGGAAAAGGGCAAGGATGGGGAGGGAGAGGGAGGAGAGGGGGGAGGGAAGAAGGAGGAGACAGAGGAGGAGGGGAGCAGAGGGAGAAGGAGGAGACAGAGGGGAAGGGGAGCAGAGGGAGGACTAGGGGAGGAAAGGGGGGAGGATGGGGAGGGAGAGGGAGGAGAGGGGGGAGGGAGCAGGAGGAGAAGATGAGGAGGGGAGCAGAGGGAGAAGGAGGAGACAGGGGGGAGGGGAGCAGAGGGAGGACTAGGGGAGGAAAAGGGGGAGGATGGGGAGGGAGAGGGAGGAGAGGGGAGAGGGAGCAGGAGGAGAAGATGAGGAGGGGAGCAGAGGGAGGACTAGGGGAGGAAAGGGGCGAGGATGGGGAGGGAGAGGGAGGAGGGGGGATGGAGCAGGAGGAGACAGAGGAGGAGGGGAGCAGAGGGAGAAGGAGGAGACAGAGGGGAAGGGGAGCAGAGGGAGGACTAGGGGAGGAAAGGGGCGAGGATGGGGAGGGAGAGGGAGGAGAGGGGGGAGGGAAGAAGGAGGAGACAGAGGAGGAGGGGAGCAGAGGGAGAAGGAGGAGACAGAGGGGAAGGGGAGCAGAGGGAGGGCTAGGGGAGGAAAGGGGGGAGGAGGAGAAGCTTGTTTCTGACCTCTGCCTCGTGGGTCTGTTTCTCTGTGCAAATGCCCACTCAGAAAAAGTACCTGCTTTAACTGTTTATAATAGCCAGAACATGGCAACCTAGATGCCCATCAGCAGACAAATGGATAAGGAAGCTGTGGTACATATACACAATGGAATATTACTCAGCCATTAAAAAGAATTCATTTGAATCAGTTCTAATGAGATGGATGAAACTGGAGTCCATTATACAGAGTGAAGTAAGCCAGAAAGATAAACACCAATACAGTATACTAACACATATATGTGGAATTTAGAAAGATGGTAATAATAACCCTACATGCAAGACAGAAAAAGAGACACAGATGTATAGAACAGACTTTTGGACCCTATGGGAGAAGGCGAGGGTGGGACGATCTGAGAGAACAACATCGGAACATGTATATTATCAAGGGTGAAACAGATCGCCAGTCCAGGTTGGATGCATGAGACAAGTGCTCAGGGCTGGTGCACTGGGATGACCCAGAGGGATGGGATGGGGAGGGAAGAGGGGGTGGGGTTCAGGATGGGGAACACATGTAAATCCATGGCTGATTCATGTCAATGTATGGCAAAAACCACTACAATATTGTAAAGTAATTAGCCTCCAACTAATAAAAATAAATGAAAAAAAAAAGTACCTGCTTTAGTTCCACCTCTGTTACTCCCATCTCTGTAATCTAAAGGTTCTCTTGGGATATATTCTTGAAATAGAATAATTAAAGAATAGGTACATTTTTAGGTTTCCTCTATGTATTCTCAAATTGGCTTCAGGTAGGCTTATGTCATTTTACATACTCCCCACAGGTTAATGAGGGGGCCTCATTTTCTAGTGTTTCTTAAAACCTTAGCCAGCTTATTAGGTAGAAAAGGGTCTCTGTTTGTTGCTGGAATTTTCATTTTTTAAATTACAAACTATTTGATCATTTCAATAAGATTTTAATAGAACTGCTGTATTCTGTCTTCTCTTCCATTAAATAGCACTTTGGAGGTTAATAAGGAAATGTCTGACCCACTCCTTGCCTTCGTATATTAGGGAAGTTAAATATATTCTCAACAGCCTTGAAACAGGGAACAACAGAAGACCTGCAAAAATGTGTAGATTTGAGAGACTGAGGACAGGTCCATGGTCCATGTAAACAGACTTCATGGAGGACGTGTGATGAGTACTAGGTCCACAAGATAGGATTTGAGTAGGTAGAGAGGATGAGGCAGAACACTGCATGTGGGAGTGAGTTCAGGCAGGAGCAGAGAGCAAAGACTTGAGTTCACAATGGACAAGGCGTGTGTGTTAGTTCAGTGTCTCCAGGAAGCAGACACCAAAACAGAACTAAATGTACAAGGATTTGATGAGCGGAAGTGCCTGTGAGAAAACGTTGGAAGGAGCTGAGAGAATCATCAGGCTATGATGCAGATTCCACCCTGAATGAAGCAAGAGGGGAAAAAGGTTGAGTGGCAGCGGCCTAGATTTCCTGCAGTGTAATACAGGTTTGGGAAGGGCCGTCAGGGAGTCCTTGAGTCAATGGGGGCCATCAGAGAGGTCCCATGTCTCCCAGGACTAGGGGCCCTAGTATTTCTGCGGCACTCAGTCAATGGCTGGGAGCAGCCCACAAGACACTAGGAAGCATGGCCTTCGTGCAAGTGTGATGATGGGTTTAACAGCACCGCAGCTGGCGCCCTTGTTAATTAGCTGCCTGTCCTCGGTGGTCTCTGAGATGTATCCTCTTGGCTGCTGCCCCACAATGAGCAAGAGTGAGGAGCCAGGCCTGAGGGCAGGGTCCGTTCACCAGAGGTGGGAGAGGGACCTCCCTCCACTTCTGAGAGATCTCTTAGTTTCTCTGACTGTACAGAGAGCATGGTGGTGAGGGAGGCTTTGCTAGTCTCTCGTGCAGCCCAGGCTGGGCCAGTAAGAGCTCTGCTGGTTGTGATGAATGGGCTTGGGGCCACCATCCCTCCAAACTGTTCCATTGTAGCTGTCATTCTACATGCAAATTATGATTTGCCTGTTGTTTGCACTGTTGGGAGATGGGCAAGACAGAAATGAGAGGCCATCCTTCTGCTGCTTTTAGATCTTTTCTGTTAATTGAGGTCATGAAGACGTCAGGTTTTTCTGTGAGAACATTCCAGAGTGTTCAGTCTCCACTTCAAGAGTTGGATAAGCTTTAAGAGTTGTGGGGGAACTTCCCTGGCAGTCCAGTGATTAAGACTTCAAGCTTCCACTGTAGGGGACCCCAGTTTGATCCCTGGTGCGGGAACTAAAATCCCTCATGCAGTGAGGTATGGCCAAAAAAAAAAAAAAAAAGAGTTGTCACCCAGAGCCTCTTGTTTATGTTAGGCTTCACTCTTTTTTTTAAGTCTTTATTGAATTTGTTACAACACTTTCAGTTTTCTGTTTTTGTTTCTTGGCCACAAGGCATGTGGGATTTTAGCTACCTGATCAGGGATCAAACCCTCATCCTCTGTATTGGAAGGCAGTCTTAACTACTAGACCACCTTCACTCTTGGTGTTGGACATTCTTTGGATTTTGACATTGTATAATGCATTTTCCACCATGATAGTATCCTCCAGAGTAGTTTAACTGTCCTCTAAATTCTTTGTGCTGTATTTATTCATCTCCGTGACCCTCCAACCCTGGGCAATCACTGATCTTTCTACTGTCTTTCTACTGTCTTCTTAGTTTTGCATTTTCCAGAGTATAGCTGGACTCACATGGTGTGTGCTCTTTTTGGACTGGCTTCTTTCACTTATTAACGTACATTTAAGTTTCCTGCCTGTTTTTCCACGGCTTAATAGCCATTACGTTTTAGTGCTGGATAACAGTCCATGACATGGATATACCACAGTTTGCTTATTCATTTACCTACTGAAGGACATGTCAGTTGCTTCCAGTGATTTTGTAAGTACCCAATTTCCTGTGTTAAATACCTTCATGTTGAAAATACCTAGAGTGGTTTTTATTTCCTATACTTTACTTTTATATACAGGCTGCTGCCGCCGCTAAGTCACTTCAGTCATGTCTGACTCTGTGCGACCCCATAGGCAGCAGCCCACCAGGCTTCCCCGTCCCTGGGATTCTCCAGGCGAGAACACTGGAGTGGGTTGCCATTTCCTTCTCCAATGCATGCATGCATGCTAAGTCGTTTCAGTCGTATCTGACTCTGTGTGACCCCATGGCCACAGCCCACCAGGCTCCTCTGTCCCTGGGGTTCTCCAGGCAAGAATACTGGAGTGGGTTGCCATTTCCGTCTATATATATACAGGAGAAGGGGTCTGTTAAGATATCGTAGATACTGTTTGTGTGGAGTAGAAGTCACAACAGAATGGGGCCCAGCTCAGAAGCATGTTGACTTGACCATTGATTTTCTAATTTGTATCTTCATCATGTCAGTTAGACTCATCAGACACCTCCATTTTGTTCTGCTCCCCGTGAGAGTGAAGAGATTAACATCACTGACTGAGCTCAACAAAGAGTTCAGAGTCTCAGGTTCAGGCTTCACTGGCAGAGCAAACATCTCTGGGCTCCTCCTGCCCCTGTGTCTCTGCTCCTGTAGATAGTTCTTTACTCAGTTCTAAGGGTACACTGAGCTTTTTCTCATCTCAGGGTCTTTCCATTTGTGTTAGGGATGCCCTTCCTGCAGTTCGCCATACGTCTGGACATTTTGCCTCCTTCAGGTTTTAGTTCAAATGTTCACTTCCTTGTATAATGTTGTTATATAACAACAACTCTCATTGTTGTTTTCTAGGACATCTCCCTTTTTCGCAGAACTGTGCTTAGTTGCTCAGTCGTGTCCAACTCTTTGTGACTCTATGGACCGTAGCCCCCAAGCTCCTCTGTCCATAGGATTCTCCAGGCAAAAACGCTGGAGTGGGTTGCCATGCCTTCCTCCAGGGGATCCCCCCACCTTAGGGATCAAACCCAGGTCTCCTGCATTGCTGGTGGGTTCATTACCATCTGAGCCACCAGGAAAGCTCAAGAATACTGAAATGGATAGCCTATGTCTTCTCCATGGGATCTTTCCGACCCAGGAATCGAACCAGGGTCTCCTGCATTGCAGGGGATTCTTTACCAGCTGAGCTACCAGGGATGCACAGAAAATTTAAATAGGGTCTTGCTATGCTACCCAGGATAGAATGCAGTGGCTATTCACAGGTGCGATCCCACTACTGATGAGCACAGGGGTTTTGACCTGCTCCTTTTCTGACCTGGGCCAGTTCATCCCTCCTTAGGCAACCTGGTGGAAATATACTTAATTCAGGCCATAAAGATGTCAAGCTTTACCTCTGATCAAGCAAAAGATCTGCCCATATTCCACCAGTTAAACATGATGGGCAATATAGAAGGGAATTTGTTTGCATTATCTGTTGCTGTATAACAAACCATTTCAGAACTTGGTGGCGTAAGACAACAATTGGTGATCAACTCGCACAATTCTGTAAGTTACCTGATTTCAACTGGGTGGTTCTGTTGCTCATTCTTGGGGTATCTGATGTAGCTGCTGTCAGACAGCAGCTAGTCCTAGCACATCCAGAATGGCTTCATTCGCCTGGCTGGTGCTTTGGCAGGGATGGTTGGAAGACTGGAGCCAGATGCTGGGATGACCAGACGTCTGTTGTTCGTGCCATCTTGGGGCCTCTCCCCGCTCCCACTGCTGTGTTGTGTCTGCACGTGGTTTCTCCAGCAGGGTGGCTAAACTTCTTACGTGGAGGCCTACACTCCAAACAGCACAAAAGCAAGAAGCTGCCCCCCTCAAGGCGTACAACGGCATTTCTGTCACATCTTCTGATTAAAGCAAGTTACAAACCTGACCGATATTCCACGTGGAAGGGGACTACACAAGGATGTGGACACCAGGAGACTTGGTGCATTAGGGTTCATCTTTACTTGCTAGCTACCACAGTGCTCAAACATTGTTGGTCAGTGGACTTCGCCAACATTCATTAAGCTGCTGATGAGTTATAATGGTGAGCATTTATGATGGTGGTGGTGGTGATGATGAGGATGATAAATGAGGATTCTCTCTGCAGTTTTTCTCCTTTGAAGTTGAGGTAGTTCATAGGAAAACCATAGGAAGATTCTCTAAGAACTGGGAGCCAAATGACCTAAGAATCAAAAAAGTTAAAAGCTACACATGATGAATGATGTTAGCCATCTGGAAAAGTTTTTAGGACTAAAGTATAAGTCATTCAAGAAGAAAAGTAATCACTAAATTTCATAAATAGGAAGGTATTGATAACAAGAGTGAATTTTAACAGGGAATTGTGTTGTGCGTCAGAATAAAGTGGATTAAGGAGTAAGTGGGACATGCCAACAAGGGCAGAACAAGGGTAACAAGTTTTTCAAGCTATGTAGCCAGGAGCTTAGAGGCATTATTGGTGAGAAAGGAAATAGGTATAATCTTTTTGGATGGTAACTAGGTAGCAAACAATAAAAGCCTTGAATGTATTAGTATCTTTTGACCTAGTTATTCAACTTCTAAGAGATCAGCTTAGTGAAATCATTAGACATATGCAAGGATTTATATACCAGGAAATTCACTTAACAAATATTTTTTTTATTGTTAAATATATCTTATATACAGAAGTATGTCCAAAACACCAGAGCTTACTTTAAAGAATAGTCATAAAGTAAGTGCCTGTATAGTCATCATCCAGGATACAAGTAAATGATTTCTCCCCCTGTGTCCTTTCCTAATTTCATGCCTCTCTTCCCCACCATGGGTAATAATCATCCTAACCTTTGAACAATAACTCCTTTGCTTTTTCTTTTAATTTCACTACCTTGAATATATCTCTACATGATATAATGTTTAGTTTTGTCTGTTTTCAAACTTAATATAAATGCAGTCATGCTGTTTGTGTTCTTGAACAATTTGCTTCTTTTGTTCTCCATTATGTCTTTAAGATTCTTCATTGTTGAGGGGCGTGGATCCAGTTCATTCATTTCTACTGCTATATAATATTTATCTTCTCTATCTTGATAGATATTTGATTATTTTATTTTTGCTATTATGAGCAAGGCTGCTAAAAACACTTAATTCACATTTTCTTTCACACATGTACAAGAACTTCTCTTGAGTATAATCAAAGAGATGGAACAGCTAGATTAGCATATATTCAGCTTTCCTAAAAATGCCAAACTGTTTTCTGAAGTGACTTTACTAATTTACATTTTGATGAATGAAAGTTTGAGTTGCACTGCATCCTCATCAGCTCTTAAAATTGTTAGACGTTCTTGCTTTTGCCAACCTAAGGTACAGAATGGTATCTGTCAAGCAGAACACTGCACCACTCGCCAATACCTGGACCGGGGATGGGGGGACTCCAACGCCATGGTGGCTAGCAGAGGTCATGACAGTGCCAACCACCAGAAATAGAAATCCAAGTATGTTTGCCCATTGTATCTTGGTACTGGAGTCGCCAAGAAAAATACAACGCAGTCCAGCATGAATGGAATGCTTTTACTCTCAGAGAAAACAACAGACTAAGATTAGCTCTAACAGTGTGTATTGGTTTCCCATGGCTGGGGGCCCCTCAGCAGCCCGTGCAGGGCCATTGGCCTACATGCCAGCTGGCCCTCTTGTGCCACAGCCTGTGTGTTAGCTGCTCAGTCATGTCCGACTGCGACCTCATGAACTGTAGCCCGCCAGGCTTCTCTGTCCATGGAATTCTCCAGGCAAGAATACCCGAGTGGATTGCCATTGCCTTCTCCAGCGGATCTTCCTGACTCAGGGATCGAACCCTGGTCTCCTGCATCCCAGGCAGATTCTTTACTGTCTGAGCCACTGGGAAGCACTCTGCCACAGTAGGAGGACCCCGGCCCCCGTGGAGCCTGAAAACTTGACACATGAGATCACTGACATGCATGCTCAAGCAGAACAAACGAATATACATTGAGCCCAAAACCAGGAAAGAGAATCCCTCAAAAGTAGTTACGTCTGCCAAGGTTGTGTGGGCTCCTTATCTCTCACCAAGGAGGGGTTCCAGGCCCCAGACCCCTTCTTACATGGCCAAGCAAGGATTGAAAGACTGCACATCAGACAGGCTTCCCCAATAGCATCTTGTTGTGTTCATGAAGAATGCAATTCACATTTAGTACAGCTCACCCATTTAAACTGTACAACTCCATGCTATCTAATATAGTCACATAGTTATGCAATCATTACTACCATCTAATTTTTGCAACATGTTCATTACCCTAAAGGTAACACTATATCCATCAGCAGGCACTTCCCTATTACCTCCAGCGCTTGACTAATCACTTCTTGGTTCTATAGATTTTCTATTCTGGACATTTCATACAGATAGAATTACATAATACATGGCCTTTGATGATTGGTTTTTTTCACATTTCCAAGTTTCCAAGTTTCGTGAAGGTTGTAACACATATCAGAACTTCATCATTTATTTTTATTTTATGAGTAATAAACCATGATATGGCTATACTAAATTTTATAATAAATGTTTTATGATGAATGTTTATTCATCCATCAGTTGATGAACATTTGGGCTGTTCCCTTTCTTATTGTGGAATACAAGATCTTGGAACACTTTAATTTTGTTTATTCCTCTCATGACTTCCATGAAACTGTTACATGTATTTTAATTTTAAATATCATTGTTTACTCCATTTTAAAATGTAAACAATTTAAAATAATTGCATAGAAATCATATGGGGGATAAATGGAGTTAAAGTGTTCTAAGATCTTTAATTTTACAGTAGGAAATTAAATATATTAATTACAAAGACTGGTACATGTGTTGTGGCTTTATAGTTAATGTTTTTATTTATGCACATAACTATCACTTTCTTATTCTTCATTTGCTTTCATTTCAGACCCTCTATTTGAGCTTAAATTCTCTCCAGTATAAATATGTATGTGTGTGTATGTTTAAATATCAATGTACCAAGAAAATAAAACACTATCAGTTTAGAATTTTATACCCAGTGAAATATCTTTCAAGAATGAGGGTAAAATAAAGGTGTTTGCAGATAAAAACAGTGACAGGCTTTGCTAGCAGCAGACCCACACTAAAGGAGATGCTAGTGAATATAGTTTGGCACGCTGAAGGTATCATTCTACTAGCTTCCTGTGCGCACTGTGGCCTGAGGGAGCATAGATCTTAATCTATCCATTTCTCTTTTCAAAGTAAACTGCCTTTTATTTCTGGCTGCTTTTAAGATTTTTGTTTGTTTGTTTGCATTTGCTCTTCTGAGTTCTGCCTTCTTGTGGTCTTTGGCCTGGATATTTTTTATCTCCTTGCTCCTTGTTGCTTTTGAATATAGTTGATTTGTTTTTCGGACACAACTGAGCAACGGAACTGAACTGAACTGATTTGTTTTTAGTGGGAGTATCTATTCGGTAACTCAGCCTGGAATGATACCAGAAATAAAACATCAAGTGTAATAACACAACATTAGAAATAATCTTACCTCCCCCAAAATAGCTACTGGTTAAATAAAAGGGTACATCGTTTTGATGGAATAGTAGGTAAACATTTAACTCATCTTTTTAAAGGGAAACATATGTCAGAAGAGCAGACTGTCTTAGCTATAATCAAAGCAGGATCAAAAGTAGGAATGGAACCTGCATGTTTTGAAAGCTTCCTATGTTTTAGACTCTACTGTGTGAGTATTTATATGGACTATTGCTTTTAATATATACAACAACCCCATGCCATAGAGATTATTGTTCCTTATCTAAAGAAAATACTCAGAAAGATAATAACTTGTCCAAGACCATCTGCCAAGGACAAATAAAATGATAAATGACTACATACATTAACTATCTGAAGAAAAGCTACTAGCAGGAGGTTAAGAGCCAAGGAAGGATGAGAGAAAGTCAGCTTGGCGGGGGCAGTGATCTGTCCACCTCTATACAAGTGGTAGGGATACTAATGGCCAGTGTGATGCCTCATTAGCTTGCCCAGCACATCGCTACAATGGCATCAGATAATTCCAGAGCCTTGGAGCACATCTAGCCAACTCTCCCAGCTCTCATCAGCTACCTTCTGACGTCATGTTTTTCTGCAGATGAAAGGATCTGTACCATTTTAACTATCTCGACAGTCATATTCTCACTCTAAATTAATACCTTAGATTTGAGTTTATTCATCAGTCCCTTTAAGTTGGACCATGTGAACCCATCCCTCTGTGCTTTGTCCATTCTTGGTGCTTTGATGAAGTTGAGTTTCTGGACTTGCAGAGCTGAGAACTAAATCCTGCACCAAGGGAACTCAAGGTAGCTCCCGGGGGGCCCTCAGTGCCAGCTGGTCAGTCTGTCTTGTACCTTCACCTTACTTAATTTAAGGGCAGTTTGAATAAGTTGTTGAAATGTCTTCTCACTTACTGTTTTTATCTCTCACATCCAAACCCATCCTTCTATCCTTTGCAATATGATGCTGGATCTAGAATTCTGGAAACGATATTTCTTCTTTGTCAGTTCAGTTCAGTAGAGTTGCTCAGTCACGTCTGACTCTGCGACCCCATGGACTGCAGCATGCCAGGCTTCCCTGTTTGTTACCAGCTCCCGGAGCTTGCTCAAAAGCATCCTGCCTTCTCAGAGATACCTGTGTAAGCTGACTGAGACTCTTTTTTCCAAGGTCAGCTTCCACCTCTGAGTTCCTAAGTTTTAATAATTCCAGTTTCCTTTCTTCATTCCCCAGTTCTAGGGGTGGTAAATGCTTCTTGCAGTTGCTACCTCTGTGACAACTCATCTTGCCTTTTCCTTTTCTTGTTAACAACTTTATACATAGATAACAATTATATTTTCTCTGTTCTAGTAACTGGTATGATTTCCGCCTCTTGACTGTACCTTGAATGATACAGATGTATATGAGCTGCAATTTTTCTGCTCTTTCCTTTATTGAAATTGGCAAGAAGACATTCACTCATGTCTCAGAATTTATATATGATTTGCAAAAAAAAATAAAAACCAAGATGAGTTCACATCAAGCAATTTGTCAAAATAGGAAGAAAACCAGAAGAAATAAATGAACAATAGAGTGGCATGTTTTGTCGGTATTTGATTCCCCCCACTCTCTATAGCTTAGCAGTTGTTCACGGTGCTCCAACGTCTTTTTCTTAGTTCTAGAAGCCAATAAATCCCAGAATAACACCATTACAGTAGAACAAACTGCACAGCCCGAAGATAGATTTACCGGAATGATGTCAGCTGATGGTTTCCATAGTACTGAGTGCTTACTTTGGGGTTTTCTTAGAGTTGAGTTGTCAAAAGGTTGTTATTTTGGCTTGAGGAAAAGCTTAAAAGGATATTCTAGGGGAAGAGAGCATGGCTTAACAATTGCTTACTTTTGGGGCTGCAGAGGGCAAAGGAAAAATAACTCAAGGACAAGCTATGAACAGTTTGTAGCCAAAGTTACCTCCACGAGAAGAAACACTTAGCTGGTATGTCAAAGAAATAAGGCTTAAACCAAAGTTGGAATTTAAAAACCCTGGCTTTGTACAATTATTCAAGGCTAGATTGCCAAATATTGCTGAGAAATCTAGCTGCTTTAAATCTGTTTAGGATATCCCAGTTTGAAAAGAATGGTTTGTGTTGTTTGTTTGGTTGAACACAGAGCATGCAGGGTCTTAGTTCCCAGTGAAAGTGGCTCAGTTGTGTCCAACTCTTTGCGACCCCATGGACTATACAGTCCATGGAGTTCTCCAGGCCAGAATACTGGAGTGGGTAGCCATTCCCTTCTCCAGGGGATCTTCCCAACCGAAGGATCGAACCCAGGTCTCCCGCATTGCAGGCGGATTCTTTACCAGCTGAGCCACAAGGGAAGCCCCTAGTTCCGCAACCAGGGATTAAACCCGTGTCCCTTGTAGTGCAAGGACAGAGTCTTAACTCTGGACTGTCAGGGGAGGCCCTGAAAAGGGGAGCTCCTTAAACAGAACTACCTTACCAGCTGATCACCAGTTTATATCACCATAAATTTCCTTTGTTTTCCCTGAAATCTGGAACCTCCCTCCACCACAGAACTAGGCTCAAGGCAAGTTTATGGAAATAATTGTCTGTTTTGTACATCTGCACTGAGCCAACCATCACCCATTTCAGAGAAATTGCTCCCTGTACCTTCTTTCTTTAAAATGTATTTCATTATTAATAATATATTTGTGTGTTAGTTGCTCAGTCGTGTCTGACTCTTCACGATACCATGGACTATAGCCCACCAGGCTCCTCTGTCCATGGGATTCTCCAGGCAAGAATACTGGAGTGGGTTGCCATTTCCTTCTCCAGTATTAACAATATATGAAAGCAGCCAAATAGTCTTAAGCCTTTTTTGAGGACTGTAACTACAACATGTGCAAACTTCCCCATCACCCACACTTCTCTTTCCCAATCACCACACCAAAGATATTTCAGTCAAACTGCACTGCCTATCTAAAGTGCCTTACTTCTGTTCTCTTACTACAGTCTTAACACTACCATCAGTAAACCTCCATTCTAATCTTTGTCTTGCCTCATTCACACAGGTCTTAATAATTCTCTCTCTCTCTTTTTTAATGCAAATTACCTCCCCAAACACCATCATTTTCTGTGCATGACAGTGTAATTCATGGGACCACTGTAACATAAAAGTGGGAAGACAAAGGGTCTATATGTTGTAAGGTATCTGCAGTTTACTTAAAGTGGTAAAATACTGGCTCTGAGTATACTATAAATGGTTAGCTAGGTATATTATAATTCCTAGAGCACACTTAAACACACACACAGAGACATAGCCTAATGACTATAGATAAATTAAAATGAAGTATTGAAGCATAGTCAAATAATCTAAAGGAAGACAGACAGCAACAGTAAGGTGGGGAACAGAGGGACCAAAAATGAAGGGGACAAACAGGAAACAAATAATAATAAAATGGTTGACCTAAATCTAGCCATACAATGGTTACATTAAATGTAAATGGTTTAAACACATCAGATAAAGACAGATACAGAATGGTCAGCAAGTAAGCAAAATACTTTGAAGAAACTCACTTCAAATATAATTACATAAGTAGGTTAAAGCAAGAGGTTGGAAAAAGATATCCCGTATGAACACTGATCAAAAGAAATAGGGAGTACTACAATAAGACAAAGTAGACTTCATAGCACAGAAAATCACCAAGGATAAAAGGAGACATTACAGGTTGCTAGGGCTGCTCAGGTGGTGCTAGTGGTAAAGAACCCACTGCCTGAGACCCAGCTTGGATCCCTGGGTCGGGAAGATCCCCTGGATCGGGAAGATCCCCTGGAAAAGAAAATGACGACCCACTCCAGTCTTCTTGCCTGGAGAATGCCATGAACAGAGGAGTCTGGTATGCTGTAGTCCATAGGGTCGCAACAGAGTTGGACATGACTGAAGTGATTTAGCACGCATACAGGTTGATAAAAGAGTTAATTCACCAAGACATAACAATCCTAAATGTGATTGCACCCAATGACAGAACTTCAAAACGCACAAAGCAAAAGTTGGCAGTACTGAAAGGAGAAAGAGACATCTACAGTTACAGTAGGAGACTTCAACATTCCTTTCTGTAATAGATAGAACTAACAGACAGAAAATCAGCAAGAATATAGTACCTTGAGTACACCCTTTTGACTTAATTAATCCCAAGCATATTTCTGCCCTTTTTTCCTTCATTTTTTTCAAATCACTCCTGTTCTCCATTTTCTTTCAGTTCCTAGCTTTATACTAAACTTATTTGTGTTTTTCACTTTTGTCTTTGTAGTTTTACATCCATTTCCAGTTGATTACAAAAGCAAAAATAGGGATAATGAAAGTTTAAAGGGCACAGTGAGTGTCTAGCTTAAACAGTTTGCAACAGCCACTGGGAACTGGTAGTTTACTCTGAAGCTTCCCTTTCTTCTTTTAAATAATTCACAAAGTATTCATATAACCTGCTCTTATCATTTGTAACTGAGAGCTACATTACGGTCTAGAAAAGCAGTATATCTTAAATTTTCTCTCTCACTATTTTTTATTCCTGTTTTAACTGTTAGAACAGTTAAAACATAGTTGCTTTGGTTAGTATGGTATCTAGTCAAACCTCACCAACCATTTACAAAGCAGATTTTGTAAAACACTGATTTTTTTAATCTTTACTTACAGAAATTAACTTTTATAAAGCAAAGAAAGCAAAATTACACTGTGTATAGCAGTACAAACAACTTAAACTATATATTAGTCTTTAATGGTAGGCACTAATTTTTAGTTAATATGAGTTAAATAATAGTGCATTCCCGGTGTTTATTTCAATGATTTGGCAAAGATAAATTCTCATTTTTTGAATAAACAATTGAACACACTAACAAAGCCTTTTCTTTAATTTTTTTAATTTTTATCTTTATTTTCCTTTACCTCTTAGGAATTGTCTTACCTGAATTTTTTTTTCCCTATACTAGAAGAAAAATATAGGCTGAGTAAGAGACAGTATTTTAAACATTGTTATGAATATTTTAAAAAATATGTCCTTTGGAGTAAAGAAAGTTCACATACATAGATTCTGCCTTGTTTGGAAATAATAATAATTATCATTTATTGAGCACTTATTACATGTTAAAAATGTACATTTTTATTTACATTATTTACATTTTATTTATTTTATTTTACTTTTATTTACTTTTATGTAAACTTTTATTTACATTATTGCATTTTATCATACCATAAGCATTTCAGAGGAAAAATTAAAAGTTTATATCTTTCCCAAAGGTATATAACTGGCATTAAATTTGATAGGCATAAATATACAATTTACATACAATATTTTAAATGTATTCATTGAAAAGATATTTTAATAATGCAATTGCCAATAATAAATTTAACATGTGAAGATTTCTTTCCTATACTATTTGTGATAGAAAATTAGTCCAAAAATAGTTGCATTTCAACTTACAACCCTTATATGTGGATAAGCAATGGTTTCCTTTATAATTCTTTGCTAGTTCAATGAAAAAAACAGACTTGTTCCATAATGTAACCTTACTGAAGAGCATCAGTCCTGGATGATTTGTTCTTTGCCCGTGTGAGTTAAGATAATAACAGTAGTTACTACTTACTGACTATTTATGATGCGCCAGTCATCGTGCCTCACCCTTCACACACACGGTCTCATATAAGTTTCACAGGCACCACACCCTGTGTGGCAGGCATTTTATTCTACTTTACAGCAGAGGAGATTGAGTCTCGGAGAGAATTAGTAAATTACTCAAGGTTATCCAACAATGTATTGCTGAGGTCCCAATCACTGCTTTTAATAATTTCAGGGGCACTGTTGTGTGGCTAAGTACCAAGCACGAATACCAAAACATCTGAGTAAAAAGTGGGGAAAAAGTCAATCATTCGTTACTGGTTACTAGGTATCATATTAGACTTCCAGTTGCTTTACTGTATTTAACCAAGGTCATTATTGAATTCTGTTACTCTAATTTCTTGTGTGGCTAAAAAGCCAAGGAAAATTGGTTAAGTTCTGTCAACTCTAAAGTTTCTGTATCATTTGGCAGCATGTAACTCTTATACTAAAAGGATTCTTAAAAATCACAACTGTATGGTTAAATGGCAATCACACCCACACGTGTGTCCAAAAAAATATGGTAATAAGGGAACAGAAATAATTGTAGTAATAATGAAAGTACGGTAATTAAATATTAGGGTAGTAATGTTGGAATTGAAAGTTGTGGAAGCTGAAATGAAATTTCTCTCCTCAATTAAGAAGTAATATCTTTATATTACCTTAAAATACTAGGGGAAAAGCAATTTCACAAAGACTCCCTTCCCATTAGCAGACTATTCTGCAGAATCGTAGTAAGTTTTTGCAGATTATTGCTTAATTTTTTTTTTTTTTACTTTAGATTTTTAGCACAATAAGAATTCTCTAGGCCTTAAGTAGTTTACTATAATGGACAAGAAATTCTGTAGGAAGATAATTTAGAAAAGAAGTAAATAATTTAAATTTAAAAGCCTGTATGAATGGATCTTTGTGACTCAGTATTTAGAATATTCTTTTAGTAATCTAGAAACTGCAATATGTTGCCCCAAAATCCTTACCTCTTTTTTGTTGTCTAATTAATATTAAAAAAGAAGATGTAATGACAGTTGAAAATATTTCACACTTAAGGAAGATATCTTATTGAAAGGAATAAGTCAGAGATACGATACAAATAAAATAGTCATACGTATTTTGGCAAGAGTTTCAAATGGAACAGTCATAGATAGCTCCTGATAAACACATAAAAATATTTTATCTATAGTGTGTAGTCCAAAAACACCTTTCAGGTCTCTCTTGATTGACCCTGAATAAAAGTTATACTTCAGGTGACGGAAAAAAGGTCCATTAATGTTGCTCATGCATTTCAACATAAAAATGGAATAGAATCATTGACTACAGGTAGAAATGTGCAAAACTACTCAAGATAAATATGCTGCTTTGAGGCTGCACATTCACTCCACTTTTGTCTGCCAGCTTGATTTTTGAATTGGGCACTCATGGATAAAAAGTATGTGATCTGAAAAAATAGTGTGTGTCTTTTAAAAGTCAGTGTCATATAATGTCATTCCTTTTGGCAAAATTTATGTTACATGGTGTTAGACCATGGGCTGAGCTAATGTAATATGATGCATTAAAAACTGCATATCCTGATTGTAATATGTGTCAGAACAATGAATTGTTACATCAGATACCTGTTCAGCTGTAAATGGGGCCCTCTACAAGTCACTGACAAAAGGATAATATTCTCCTGATGCCTGTATAGAACTCTTGTTGCCTAAAACACACAGCCTTCCAACCTCCATACTCTGTGACATGTGGCCATTTAAGTTGCGTGTTTAATACATGCATACAATGAGAACACAGCACATTATTAAGGTCACAATTGGAAATATTTTTGTTTTCATAGGCATCTTTCTTCCAAAGATCCAATGGCTATATCTTCCCCCCCTCCCAAACAAAGACACACATGGAGTTCTGATGGATTCTGTATTAGTTAGAAAATCCTTCGGGCTGCAAGTAACAGAAATCACATAAACAGTAGTTAAACACATGAGGATTTGTTTTCTCACATAAAATGACTGGATTCAGCAGTCAAACGATATCAGGACTGGGTATCTGAAATATCTGTCTTTTCCTCATGATTGAAAGGTAGATATTTTAACTCCAGTCGTTCCATCCACTTTCACTGAAGAAGTGGGAAAGGGGCAGTTCCCTGTATTTGTCCCTTTTATCAAGAAATCCAAAGCATTTCCATCAACTGCTACATGTTTCCAGTTATATCTAACTCACCACCACTAGCTGCAAGGAAGGTTTAGAGAGTAGGCCCTACATGGAAGCAGGTAAGAAGAAAGGTTTGGAGAATGAGTGTTTGGTAAGGCAGCTAATAATGTCTACTGTAGATGCCCCTGACAATTTATAAATCGAGCAGAAAACAGTATGGGGAAGACTTTAAAGAATGATCAATTCACATGGTAAAAATTTAATATTGACTTCTTTCTCTCTCCCTCTTTAGTCGCTAAGTCATGTCCAACTCTTGCGACCCCATGGACTGTAGCCTGCCAGGCTCCTCTGTCCATGGGATTCTCCAGGCAAGAATACTGGAGTGGGTTGCCGTTTCCTTCTCCACTTCTACTTCACCCTGTACACAAATATGAATTCTAGTGGAATGTGAGTATAAATGTGAAAGATAAAAAATATGTCTTCTGTAATAAAACATAGGATAATATCTTCATGATGTATGTAGGCAAAGATTTCTTAGATATAATACAAAAGTACTCACCCTCAAGGGAAGAATGTAGTCACTGGATGACTAAAATCTATATCTAAAATCAGGAACTTCTGTTTATCCAGCATACCATTCAGAGAATGAAAAGGAAAGCCGTAGAGCTCTGTTGTTTACCATTTCTGACTGTTGTAAATAGTTGTCCCTGAACATTCTTATACACGTCTTTTGGGAAACAAAAGTGAGCATTTGTACTTGGAGAAGAATCTGTGGAGCTTAGGGTGTGCATATGTTTAGCTTTAGTAGATGCTGTTGAAACCTGACCTTCCTCCATGGCTTCCTAAGAAGAATCATGCATTCAGTCATAGATGGTTAATGCCCTGGTTGATCTTTATGGGTTGGTAGAAACACCGTTTGTGAGAGAAGGCTTGGCCACACAACGTGACATCAGCCCACAGTGGATGTTTTCGTTTCCTCTTGCTGCTGTAACAAATCACCACAAATTTGGTGACTTACAACAAACTCCTAAAGAATGCCCTAAGTTCCAGACAGACTCTTCTCTGGATCATGTGAAGCTGCAACCCTAGCTTCTTATGGAATTTGGCATCAGTGTTGATGACTAGTAAATTATTTTTCTTGCATGATGATACACTCCCATGAAGAGCCCAAAGCAATCAAACGGTAGGCATGGCTTCCAGTTCAGTGGAGTTCCTACTTTTTCCTCATAGAAGCTTTCTCCGTGGAACTAGGGCCTCTAATCTGACAGAGCCTAGGGTGGCATGGACTTCTGTAGGAACGGATGCTACAAGTGGATTACTGGATGTGATGGTGAAAGATCCCAATCCTATTTCCATCCCTTGGTTTCCTGGTTCCATTCCATGTATTCTATGGGGCAATGTGTCAGCTATTAGCTCAGCACATATATCATATCCTAGAGAATGGCGCCCCAATCCTATGGTGTACTGTCCCTGAATTGACGTTTTAGCCATTCTGTTGCCATTCAATAGCCATTCTATTGTCACAGGCCATTCTGTTGTTCTTTTAAGCTGGTTGCTTCTAGGTGATGAGGCATATGTAAGACCAGTAGATTCTTTGGTCTCCTTGTTCTACTTCCTTTGATCTTAGGCAGTGTTGAGTCATGAGTTTACCATGTCATTAAACAAACCCATATCTGGAATAGATGTCAGTTCTGATAAGGATAGATCATTGTGCCATTTTAGATTCTTCAAGAAGCAGATGCCAAGGTAGGATTAGACACTGGGAATTTATGGAGGAAACATCTGTGAAGAATATGGTGGGAGAGAGCAGAAATAGCAGGGAGAACATTCAGATTACAAAGCAGGTGATCTGACACCCAGAACAAGATGAAGGGGAGGAAAGACTGAATAGAGAAAGGTTCAAACTGCAGTGCAGTTCTTATAAAATCTTGATCAAGTTGATAGTGAGTTCCCAAGTAAAGATTTCCCATTGGAGGAATCATCTGGCTTTAGTGCCTCTGAAGTGAAGTGAAAGTTGCTCAGTTGTGTTCAACTCTTTGCAACCCCATGGACGGTAGCCTGCTAGGCTACTCTGACCATGGAATTCTGCAGGCAAGAATACTGGGGTGGGTAGCCATTCCCTTCTCCAGGGGATCTTCACAACCCAGGGATTGAACCGGGTCTGCTGCATTGCAGGCGGATTCTTTACATCTGAGCCACCAGGGAAGCCCCTTGGTACCTCTACTAGCTCAGTAATTCAAAGTTGTGGAAGTTTAAGGCTGACAATCAACTATGCTCCCTACAGAAGTTTCTCTTGAAGGTACACCTGAGCTGTGTACTCTCAGGGTTGCTACACTGCATTTTTCAGGGTGGAAGGGGTCCTATGAAAACAAGCTGCCACTGGATAATCTTCTCTTGGGATGGTGCCATATCAAGGGGCCAGTATTGGTTTTTCCTGCTGGCAGGTTAGCCATTTAGCAGTACAAGTAGCCAAATGAGCCTTGACGAAAAGAAACCCACGTATAACCATTTTACTAGTTATATATGGATGTAAAATGAATTGCCCCAAAAGTTAGTGGCTTAAACAGCATTTATTAGGGCTATGGGGCCTAATGTGTAGTTGCTATAATGTTGTAATTTCATTTCATAAAACCGGATGACCAACTAGAGGGAGACACCCTGGAGAGATTACTTAAAGAAGTACTGTTGATAAAAACATGACCAGTCTCTTGCTGTCATCAAAGTTAGAAATCTATGTCAGTCTCCTGTTTGACTTTTATTTAACTCAGCAAATACTTACTCTGCATCTACTTGCCATTAGGCATTAAGATTCACGCTGGAGAAACGAAGATGAACATGATGTGGTCGCTAATCTCGACGAGCTCGGAGTCAGTTGAGGGAGAATGACATGCAGAGATGGGGAGACTAAGTTCACAGCCCTGTAAGTGTGGTGAAAACAGCTTGTATTTGTCAGGGAAGCCGTAGCATTCTTTAATAAAACAGCACCTCAGCCCTCCAAGATTATTAGTAATGGAGAATTGCCACTCAGGGAGGAGATGGCTGGACTTTCCTCTTGTCCTGCCAGATTCATGAGTCCTTGGTATCTCTCAGATCTTTTCAGCCTTCAACCATGAATGTTGATAAACTGATCACTTACAGAATCTCCTACAGATTCATTCCTATAGTTCACCTGAGGCCAGGCTGGAATCTTTAAGCAGAACTCAATTAAAGTTTATGGATGGGACCTCCTTGGCAGTCCAGTGGTGCATTTCCACTGTGGGGGGTAGGTTCAATCCCTGGTTGCAGAACTAAGATCCCACATGCCATTTGGTGTGGCCAAGAAAAAAAAAAGGCTTAAGGATAACAGAACAGAAGGGTGTCAAACAGTGAGAAATGCAGCTTGCATAGTTTTTATTCCAAATACCATAGGGCATCTGCTTGCCTAGATCTTGCAGGCCTCCTGTGGTCAGTCCTCTCCCATAGTAACAAGAAATAACCTTCCATTGGTCTACTTTCTCAAAGTCCAGACCCAAAGGAGCAAGGCACAGAGAAAGATGTGTGTGTGTGTGTGTGTGTGTGTGTGTGTATGGGATCGGGGGGTGATGATGGGATGTTCCAGATTATCTTGGTAGCCCTTTTGTTGGAATGAGAAGGCTCCATGACATATTGTTAAATGGAGAAAAAAAAATTTTTTAAGCGGGATTTATTAATTCAAGAAATATTTATTGAGTACCTGCTATGTGCCAGGCATTGCTACATGCTGGGCTACAGTGGTGGAAAAGTCCAACATGGGTCCTTTTTATATGCAGGTAATAGTCAAACAGGAATTCAGCATAATCTCATTAATTATAATGTATATTTTTATATTCATACAAGTGTATATCCTACTGTTTACTCAGTTTCCTATTTAGCACCTCCCAGATGACTTATTTATTTAACAAACACTTTGTATGGGGTTTAATTAAGTACCAGCCCTGTCCTAAGCATTTTATAAATATTAACTCATTTAGGCTTTATAACAACATTATCAGGTAAGTATTATTATAATTGGGCTTTGCTCAGTGGTAAAGAATTCACCTGCAATGCAGGAGATGTGGGTTCAATTCCTGGGTCAGGGATATCCTCTGGAGAAGAAAATGGCAACCCACTCCAGTATTCTTGCCTGAAAAATCCCATGGACAGAGGAGCCTAGCGGGCTACAGTCTATGGGGTTGCAAAAGAGTCTAACACGACTTAGCAACTAAAACAACAACAACGTTATTATTATCACCCATGTTTTACAGATGAAGAAACTGGGGCATAGAAAGGTTGGTAATTTGTCCAGGTTTTCACAGTTAGTAAGTAGAGCTGGAAAGTGACTCTAGACAGTTTGGCCCCAGAGTTCATGCTTTTACCCACTACTCTAAATTCCTGACACTGGGAAATATTCTGCCTATTCCCTATCTTTAGGCATGGGGCCAAACACCATGATCTTAATGTGTAGCCTCAAGCGTGCAATACAGACACATAGACACATATGAAACACACCCTGCGGGCCTGGGCATGTGCTGTGTGCTTAGTCGCTCAGTCACGTCCAACTCTTTGCGACCCTTTGAACTGTAGGTCGCCAGGCTCCTCTGTCCATGGGATTTCCCAGGCGAGAATACTGAGGTGGGTTGCCATATCCTTCTCCAGGGGATCTTCCGGACCCAAGGATCAAACCAGTGTCTCCTGTGTCTCCTGCGTTGCAGGTGGATTCTTCACCTGCTAAGCCATTGGGGAAGGCCTGAGTGTAGGACTGGGTGTGTACAGCAGCACCAAAGGTCTTTTGGCTGGTGTATTACGTTTATTTATTACTGGTTCACACATACAAGATCGTTAAAACGAAGGGGACAAAAAGCAAATGGGTGGAGGCAGAGTTGGGGGTTTGGTGAGATAATAGGTATTTACATCAAAAACCTAGGCTGAGGGAGAAGCTGCAAATCATTGCAGAACTGAGGTCAGAGGTTCTGGAAACCATGGCAAAAAGCAAAGAATGAAGTGTTACAAAGTTTTTGTTGCCTGACTGAAGGAAGATCCTTGAGAGTAGCAAGAACCGGAGCTTCACAATCTTTTGATGTGTGGGTTTTACTGTTATTGTTTCTTTGGTTTAAGGGGTTACCTAATAACTTTATATTAACGATACATGGGGTCGCCAAGAGTCAGACAGGACTGAGCGACTGAGTGACTGAACTGAATTGAATGATCTACTGGATTTCTGATTGTAGCATTTTGCTATGGTGAGTCCATTTTTTTAAATTTTATTTTTATTTTTACTCCTCACACCCCATATGTCATAGCTCTGCTGTGTCACTTGAAATTGTATTTCAGTTTGCCAACCAGTATGATAACAATATTTATTGAATTTAACACCTGCAGTATACTGAACACAGGTGGAGGTTAGGAGAGGAAGATTTACAGAAGACAAGATTTTTGTCTCTAAAGAAATTTGTAATCCAATGAAAAGTTAAGTAAGCACATTCTCATGAAGAACTCAAACATAGGTTTTAAAAGAAAGATACCCCAAATAAAAATGAATATTGGGTGATTCCAAAGTATCCAAGGAGCATGAAATAGACAGAGGTCAGTCTTGCTAGACTTTCTCCAAGAGGTAGGTTTTTAAAAAAATATTTATTTATTTATTTAGCTGTGCCAGGTCCTACTTACCCTGTCTGAGAGCTTTCATTGCAGCATGTGGAATCTAGTTCCCCAACCAGGGATCGAACCTGTGCCCCCTGCTTTGGGAGCACAGGATCTTAACCACTGGGCCACCAGGGAAGTCCCCAGGAGGTGTGCTTTGATGTTGGATTTATATTGAAGTTCTTGAACTGTCAGAGTCTTGACCTGTCCGGATCTAGTCACAGAAACCAGGAGGGAAGCAAGTGTGGGCGAGGGTAAAGACTGAGGTTTTTCAAGAATGATGCCACCAAGCTAGAAAAGAAAGGAGCACTGCCTGCGTTCTCTGGGGGACCCCATCAGGAAGAGGGCGGATGGAGCTCACTGGAGGCCTGCCTCATTTTATGCAGTAGCTATTCTGGAAATATAAAGCAACAGTCAAAAACTGTTGAGTATCTATCATGTGCCAGGCATTGCTTTAAGCTTCATATCTACTCTGTAAGTGAAAGTCCCTCAGTTGTGTTGGACTCTTTGCGACCCCATGAACTATACAGTCTATGGGATTCTCCAGGCCAGAGCACTGGAGTGGGTAGCCTTTCCCTTCTCCAGGGCATCTTCCCAACCCAGGGATCGAACCCAGGTCTCCCGCATTGCAGGTGGATTCTTTACCAGCTGAGCACCAGGGACGCCCCTACTCTGAAAGCGGACATTAATTTTTCTATTTTGCATACAAGGCAAAAGGCTCGGCGATGAGGTTAAGTGGCCTACGTGGTCAGGGTCATCTAACCGTTAAAGGGTAAAACCCCGAATGCCCGCGGGTTGACTTGACCACGAAGCCCAAGCTTTTGGTGTCACACAAATTTTCTAAGTGGAATGTTTAAGATACACTTGAGGTAATGACTATTTATTAGGTGCATTTATCCACGTAAATGCCGAGGTCTGGACTAGAGGGTAAGGATTCTCTTAACTACGTGAGTGATGGTGTTTTATTTCTTTAAACCTGCATCATTCTGCCCCATTTACATAAGATAATGACACCGAAAATATCTTCAAGTTTTGGGTCACCCCGTCCGTTAAGCAGAGAATCTCGCAAAGCCATGCCATGGCCAAAGCAGCCTATCCGGGGAGACACTGAAGTTTCCCCAAAGCCCAGATTGCGGAGACCGGGAAAAGTGTTAACTTGTATCCACACTAAACGGAGGCTTGTTTAAGAACTAAAGAGGAGCCATTTGAGCTAGACGAGCGCAGGTTCCGCGACCGGGGAACTGGGTGGAGGCCGGGCAGGGCGGTCGGCGGTGAGCGGCCCACGGACCCCCGTCTCCCAGCGCCCGCCCTGCGGGTGCGGCCCCGCGGCGGGGTGTGCGCACGCGCGCCGGCCGCGCCGGCTACGCCGACAGCCCCGCCTCCTCCGCGCCGTCCCCGCCACGGTTACCCCGGTTCTCAGCCCCTCCTTCCCGCGGCGCTCGAGGGACCATGGCCGATCCTCGCGTGAGGCAGATCAAGATCAAAACCGGCGTGGTGAAGCGGTAAGGAGCCGGAAGCGGCGCCGCGGCCGCTGCCTCCTCTCCCTCACCCTCCGGCGGCCGAGGGGCCCGGCGGAGCGCAGGCCCGAGGCGGGCCCCGGACCCCAGGCCTCACCTGGGGCGCCCCGGCCGGTGGGCTCGGGGCGGGGACGCGGGGGGCGCGCAGGTGCCCGAGCCTGCCGGCCTCGCCCCTCCGCTCCCTGCCCCTGTTCCTTTGAAAGGCCGGCGGGGGAGCGGCGAGGGTCCCTGGGCCGCACCCCTCCCGCGCCCGCGGAGACGGAGGGCGGCGGCCCGGCCCCCTGCGGTCGTGCCCCGGATCTCCCTGGAGAACCTGGCTGGAGCCGGCGCTTCCAGGCCTCTGCCTGCGCTGAGGTGGAGGCGCGAGCCCGTTCAGAAGTTTAGGAGGGCGTCCTGAGGCCGGCCTTACCCGGAATGGGAGCTGGCGGGCGCCCTGTCATCCAACATGGCAGGCGGGACAGTCCTAAACTGGGCCGTGAGCTTCCAACGCTCTCGACAAACTTCCGAGGCCTCGCTCTCCCCGGCCAGCGTCCCCGCGGCTCGCCCCAGAGCCTTTATATAGGATGCAAAGTAACCATCCTGGGTAGGCCTGTCTGGTAATTCGTCGTAATTCCAACCGTGGTTAGACACTGGAGTGCTTGTGAGAACTTTATTGTTCAGACCCCAGAAGATCAAACTTCCAAGAGAAAAGATGAACAGCCTTCTGAAGAAGCAGGTTATTTGGTAGTAAATCTGTCTAATCCTAGCTCTCTGACTTCTTCCTTTTTGCACACCTTTCCTCTCTGTGTTGATATTTTCACCAGAGGAATGACAAGGCAAAGGGGAGCATGGATTCACTTATGAAGCTGTTGCCTCTGAGGCTTTATTAGTAGAGCCTTACTCTGCTCTCCTAGAAACCGTCATTGTTAAGGCTAAGTAGTAGTGAAGTGGGACAGCTTTTCTGGAGTGAGAGTGCTTGACTTCCAGTCTGGGTTCTGCCATGTTATGTACTGTTGAAGACATGACATCTGCCTCAGTTTCCCCCTTTGTAAAATGGAGTACCAGCCTCATGCAGTTGTTGCAGGCACCTGCTGTTCTGTTTAACAGTATGTGGAAACTACTAGTACATGTTTACTAATGCTATGATTTGTATTCCTATTTTACAAATGAGAAACTGAGCTTTGAAGTTAAAATAGAAAAAGTAAACTTGTTCGGGGTCATTGCTAGTTAGTGTCAGAACAGGGGAAGAACTAAGGTTTCTAACCTACAGTCTTTTGTTTTAAGTTGCAGTGCCCCACCCCAAGGGTATTTTTTTAATGTGTGATAGTAGGAGAGTTGAGATGTGTAATTGAAAACATAATTTGCGCTGTTACTCAGAGTTCTGTTGTTCACTTTTGTTATGCTTGCTTTGGTTATGTCATTTTCATAAATCTATTTGGCAAAATATCCAAAAGGATATGATGAAGAGTGCTTTAGATGGAAAGTCATGAGAAATGACTTCTTTTTTATTGAGGTGTAGTTGATTTACAGTATTAATTTCAGGTATGTAACATAGAGATTCAGAATTTTATTATTTACTCTCCATTTAAAGTTGTTATATTGACTGCATTCCCTGTGCTGTCCATTCCCTTACCCAGCTGGTGGCCACTAGTTTGCTCTGTGAGTCAGTTCCTGATTTGCCATATTCCTTAATGTGTTTTATTTTTTAGATTCCATGTTTTATGATAACATGCAGTATTTGTCTTTCTCTGTCTGACTGACTTCACTGACCACAACGCCCTCCAGGTTCATCTGTATCGTTGCAAATGGCAGAGTTCCGTTCTTTTTTATGGCTGAGTAGTCTGTGGTGTCAGTGTGTGCCATTTTCTGTGTCCATTCATCAGTTGATGGATACTCAGGTTGCTTCCATAAATGATGCTGCTGCAAACATTGGGGTTCGTGTATCTTTTCAGATTTGGTGTGTTCATTTTCTTCAGATAAATACCCAGGAGTGGAATTGCTGGATCATATGGTGGTTCTGTTTTTAATTTTTTGAGGAACCTTGATGCTGTTTCCCATACTGGCTGCACCAATTTCTGTTCCTACCAACAATGTACAAGGATTCCCTTTTCTCCACATCCTCAGCAACATTTGTTATTTTTGGGAGACACACTGATTTGGGACATCCCAGGTGGTACAATGGTAAAGAATCTGCTTGCCAGTGCAGGAGATGCAAGAGATGTGAGTTAGATCCCTCGGTAGGAAAGAGTCCCTGGAGTAGAAAATGGCAACCCACTCCAGTATTTCTGCCTGGAAAATTCCATGGACAGAGGAGCCTGGCAGGCTACAGACCCTGGGGTTGGAAAGAGAGGACATGACTGGGCACAACAGCAACAAACAACTTATTTGCATAATTAAGTTTCTAGGCTTTCAAAGATTCCTAAGTACTTACAGATACTGCTCGGAAATAAAGGTTTCTTTTCATTTTATTTCAATAATAGAGCATTATCAAAGTTTAATTTTGATTCTTTATACTTATATTCATTTATCATTTTAATGAAATCCCTTCATAATTTACTATAATATCTCAAATTGCTTATAAATTAAACAAATGCCTACTGTATATTTTTTCATGGCTGTTCTGTTGGCATTTTGGTTAGAGCTTGTCTGTATGTACTGAAATGAGATATGGTTAAAAAAGCCATAAAATTTGTATTTTAGCTTTTTATTAACCATATTTTGTCTTGGTAGATAACGCTCAACCTGTAAATATTGTTTGCTATTCTCTCTTCTGTTACTTTTTCTTGAAAATTATTTTACTTTGACTCCTTCCAACATCTGCCTTAGTATGCTGTTTTTTAGAATTCTGCGTTGTACTTCAGCAAAGGAAAGGGAATAGATGAGGCATATGTGGCAACACGTTAGTAATTGTTGGAGATGAATGGTCATTCATCTTCATTATATTCTTCTCTATATAAGTTAAACATCTTTTATTATAAAAAGATGCATTTTTAAAATGCATTATATGCATTTTTTTCTCCTCTCCAAAGTTAGTTTCAGAGACTTCTCAATTAGTTCCATGATTCAGACATGTTCTTGGTTTTATGAACTCCCGTTCATAAAAGCATTGGTTTTAAAAAGCTGTCATCTAAAATTCAATTTCTGGTCTCAGCACCTTTTTTCTCGTCAAGATGTTCATTTCCCATAGTCTCATTTACCTTCAGAAGTAACAACTTTTATTTGGAAAAAGAGATTTATAAGTCATTCAAGCCCTGAATTCCTTCAGTTTTCTTTCCAGGAATTGAAAGCCACTTAGAAATATATTCTAGGTATTAGTCCTAGAGTTCAGTTTGGGTAGGCTGTACTAGGGAGGGTGAATTCTTAGAGTTTAGCGTCTGATCAGATCTGCTAAAATTCTTCAGGTGATCTAGGAATTCCCTGTAGTGGGCTTTAATTTAGAAAGAAATCTGGGCAGGCAGATGGAATGCTACTGGAGTATGGAAACAGACGATAAATAGATGCTGGTATTTGGCAACAGAGAGATCAAACAGTGAGTGGAAAGATGCACTTTTCAGCATGTTGGCAAAACAGTGACTTCAGACTGTAAGGAAAGAAGCCTCAACAGTGCTCTAGTCGTAGAGAAACTTTGTTACCTCACATTGTAACAAAGGCAAAGGATCTGATTTCCAGAAATAGATTTCAAGAGAAGAGGTTAGATTCCTAGAAACAGGAGAGTCCAGTTACTAGGAAGGGGTTATTAGTTAGACAGCACTGATTCTGACTTGGTGCCGAGTTTGTCACTCCTAGGACTTGTCAGATATCTCTTTCCCTGCAACATGATTGTCTTCTCAGGGATAATTCTGGCTGCGAGCTATAGAGATATATGTGTACTCAGAGTGAGTAATTATACTAAGTTACTTGAAGAAGTAGCCAGTGTTCACATGTGATTCATTGTTAGTGGGTATTGGTTGGTAGGTTTGGCTCTGGCAGGCTCTTTTTAAAGATTTGAATCCCTGTTCCAGATTGCTAGACCTACTTAACTGTGACTGGGTCACAGCTAATCTGGCAGTCCTAGCAAGGAGTTATCAAATATGACTCCAGATTTCTTCTTTTCCAGTGCAGAACTGTACACCTTTTCTTCCCCTTCCCTCCCCCCTAGTGTCTCACTGGCATCAGTTGTAGGGTTTACTTGGGACTGAAGGGTTTCCGGGATGTGGAACCTACAGTGCTGAAGTTGGGAAAGTCTCGAGGACACCAGGATGATTTGTATTAGTACGTATATACCTACCAAACATAGCAGTGTTTCTGTGTGCTGTGATTATTTCGAGACTATTTGATGATAGTACAACGGTGAAGTAAATGTTGTACTTTACTTAAATTAAAATTTAAATGCATCCTGTAAACACAAAGTTTTGCCATAGTAGCCTTTTTTTTCTGTATTAAATTATTGGTGATTTGGAAAATAGTTCTCTCTGAAGTAGAAGATATGGCATTTTTTCCCCCTCTGGTTTTATTGAGATAACGTTTTAGTTAATTTTTATTAGAATCTAGTTGCTTCGCGGTGCTGCGCTGGTCTCTGTGGTGCTGCAGAGCGGGTCAGCTGCACGTGTGCCCCTTGCCTTGGGTCACCTTCCCAGTCAGGCCGCCGCGGAGCGTCGAGTGGAGTTCCCAGGGCTGCACAGGATGTTCTGGCCAGTTATCTATTTTATGCACAGTATCAGCAGTGTGTATCTTTCAATCCCAGTGTCCCAGTTCCTCCCTCCTCCCCCTCTCCCCTTGGTCACCATGACTCATTGTTAATATTTTATAGCTGAAAGCTTATGCCTCTTAATCTCCCTCACTTATTTGCCTCCCCCTATATGTCTCTTCCGGGCAACCACCTGTTTATTCTGTGTTTGATTCTGTTTCTGTCTAGTTGTATTTGTTCACTTGTTTTGTGTTTTAGATCTCACATGTAGATGAAATCATACAGCATTTGTTTTTTTCTATCTGACTTGTTTCACTTGGCGTAATACTCTCTAAGTCCACCAATGTTGTCACAAGTGGCAAGATGTCATTCTTCTTTAAGGCTAGTACTTCATTGTATGTGTGCGCTGTATTTCTCAATCACACTTTCTTATCCGTTGCTCTGTTCATGCACTCAGTGGACATGGGTTTGAGCAGACTCTGGGAGACAGTGGAGGAGAGAGGAACCTGGCAGGCTGCAGTCCACGGGGTCACAGAGAGGAACCTGGCAGGCTGCAGTCCACGGGGTCACAGAGAGGAACCTGGCAGGCTGCAGTCCACGGGGTCACAGAGAGGAACCTGGCAGGCTGCAGTCCCCGGGGTCACTGAGGGGAACCTGGCAGGCTGCAGTCTCCGGGGTCACTGAGGGGAACCTGGCAGGCTGCAGTCCACGGGGTCACAGAGGGGAACCTGGCAGGCTGCAGTCCCCGGGGTCACAGAGGGGAACCTGGCAGGCTGCAGTCCACGCGGTCACAAAGAGCTGGACACAACTCAGTGACTGAACAACAATAGCAGCAGCAACAACAAATTCATGGGCACTTTGCAGATGCTGCAAAGAACACAGGAATGTATGTATCTTTTACCTTAGTATTTGGGGTTTTTTTGGGTAAGTACTCAAGAGTGGAATCGCTGGATCACATGGTGGTTTTATTTTTAGTTTTTTGAGGAATCCCATACTGTTTCCCATACTGGCTGCACCAGTTTACATTTCCATCAGCAGTACACAGGGTTCCTCTTCTCCACATCCATTGTTTTCTTTTCAATAACAGCCATTCTGACAGGTGTGCATTCTGACAGGTGTGCGGGATATCTCATTGTGGTTTTAACTTGCATTTCCCTGATGATGAGTGGTGGTGAGCATCTTTTCACATCCCTGTTGGCCACCTGTGTATCTCCTTTGGAAAAATGTCCGTTCAGGTCTTGTACACATTTCTCTTCTTTTAAATCAGGTTTTGTGTTTTTGTTTTTATCCTGAGTTATGTGAGGTTTTGTGTAGTCTGGTTGTTAGTCCTTTCTTTGTCGGAAGCAGGTTTTTGGACCGCTTCTGCAGCTCAGCAGTTGCCTCCCCTCTGTTGGTGCTTTGCTTGATGTTTAGTTTGATTGGTCCCGTTTGTTTATTCTTGTTTTTGGTTCCCTTGCCTGAGGGACCAGATCCAAAAAGATATTGTTAAGACTGATGTGAAAAAATATAGTGCCTATTTTTTCTTCTGGAAGTTTTATGATTTCAGATACTACTTTTAAGTCTTATTTTTGTATATGGTATGAGAAAGTAATCCAATTTGATTCTTCTGCATATAGCTGTCCAGTTTTCTCAGTACCATTTATTAAAGATACCCTTTGCCCCATTTTTCAATAGAGCAGAAGAAAAAATAGCATTTATATTTTAAATGCTGATATGTTATTTCAGCTAAATGACATATGTCTGCCATAAGTTTCCAAGTATGATTTCAGTTTATAAATAAGGGTGTTTTTTTAAAAAAGCTGTGTTTATGGTAAATTCAAGAAATTCTTCTGCAAGACCATAATGTTTTCATTCATTTAACATAAAAGGTTATTTAATAACTTTAAGTTAACTTATTTTTCAATAAAGCTTGCTAAAAATGCCCATTGGTGAGTGAATTAATTGATTAAAAATGCTTTCTGAAACTTATCTTTTTATAACCATTTTAGGTTGGTAATGGCTTAAAATCCAATGTGAACAAAGAATGTTAGGGCATTGGAAATAGCTCTGACATTGGCCCATAGTTTTTCTCTGATTAAATGAAAGTGACACCAGTAGATTAGAATGAGACTAGGACAATTCACACTGCAATTGTGTTAGTTTAACTTTAACAATCTTTTAACACTCTTGTTTAAATGTAGCTGACATACCATAATTACAAATCTACAAGCCTTGATTATAGAATTTTACATCATGAATCTGTGGGGAAATTGTATCGATTTTTTTTTTTATAAAGCAAGGACCTTTCCCACACTGTTGCATCTTCCCAAGTTTGTTTATATCCATACCTGTAATAAACAACTAGGTATGATATATGTATATATATATATATATACACACACACTTACACACACACATACACACACACGTTATATGGCAGGCATTAGAAAAGCACAGGTGGTAAGTAAAATTGCCACATTGTTAAACATATATGTAGTCCTGACTTACATTATGTGTGCGTATACATGCTGTTTTTTATTTTATCTTGACCCAAAAGTGAAAACTATGGATGGCACATGTACGTCATGATAAATATGAATGATTCGTATGTTATGTGGAGATAGAGTTTTCTGCCATTAGTTGTACTTGTCTCTTGCTTGCCCCTTTAGTTGTAGTTGTGTATACTTACCCCTTTTAAAGTAATTATGGCTGAAGATAGGATGGACAGTATCTGGGAGAGGTTTAGGACATAGTCTTGTAAACTTTTCTTGTAAGCTTTAGTAACTTTTCATATTTTAGTGTTTTCTCCTCCTCTTCCACATCATAGGCTTTTGATGTGAGTTAAAGTAAGTTCAGCCAAAATGGCCAGCTTCCTACCTTGAAATTCAGCCAACTCTTTGGAATTTCTATATTGTATCCAGTTCTCCAAAGTGGTGGTCAAAGCCATTGTCAAAATGGATTGCAGGTGGTCAGCTCTTCCCCACCTTCTGCCAGCTCCTTGGCAAACATAACTCTTAGGAGCTACACAGCTGTCGACCAGATGTCTCTCTAAGCTGTAAAGGAAGAAAGCTAAGGCCACTCATGACCGTGGTTTTCTCAGCACAATCTGTGTTGTTCTGCAAGTTGAATATGGAAATGGAAGATCCTTTGACTCCTCTGTGTGTGTGTGTGGATATGTTCTGTGTTTTCATTGCGTTGTTTTGTTTGGTAGAAAATGTTTAAAATCTGTAGTAAGCCAGGTTGGAAATTTTTGTTAAAAATAGTAGTCCAGAAGTATTTATAATATAAATGCTTAGATGTGTGGTCTTCCTATTTCAACTTTCCATTTCCAAAATTCCAACTGTGATGCTGTTTAATGTTTCCAAATAGAGCTCATTTAAAAATAACAATGACTGATCCAAAGATCACTTATTTAGCGTCTTCACTCAGAACCTCTGTCTTTGAAGCACTTGGTATGGTGTTGGCATATAGTATATGTTCAGTAGAAGTCTTTCCAGTGGACAAATTCATGTCTTATTCTATAAGGATTTTTAAAAATAATTTTGTAAGCTTTAAAAGAAAGTACTGATTTGGCTGTGCTGGGTTTTAGTTGCATCATGTGGGAGTCTTTGATCTTCACTGTGGCATGTGAACTCTTAGTTGCTGCGTGTGGGATCTAGTTCCCTAACTGGGAATTGAACCCTGGCCCCCAGCTTTGGGAGTGCAGTCTTAGCCACTGGACCACCAGAGAAGTCCTTCTATAAGGACTTTTTGACCTGATAAGCAGTAGGGAGCTATTGAATCAATTATGATGTCACAGCATTATAGTTACTATATCATTGCTACAGTTGGAGTTAAGGAGATGGAAACCCAGGCTTCACTTACTACATTGGTGACCCTGAGCAAGTTACTTAAACTTTAAAAGCCCGAGTTTTTTTAGCTGGAGAATGGGTTAATGATAGTATCTTTCTTGTTCTGTTGTTTGGAAAATTTTAAGGTAATCATGTAAAGCACTTAGCCCAATGCCTGACGTTATGTTCAATGTATGTTAATATGTGTTCAGTATTTATTAACTGTTGTCATCATCATCCTCGTTCTGTAGATGTATAAACAGTGTAGTCTCTCCAGGAGAGACCCTGGAACTTCAGTTCAGTAGCTCATTTGTGTCCAACACTTTTTGACCCCGTGGACTGCAGCACGCCAGGCTTCCCTGTCCATCCCCAACTCCTGGAGTTTACTCAGACTCGTGTCCATTGAGTCGGTGATGCCATCCAACCATCTCATCCTTTGTCATCCCCTTCTCCTCCTGCCTTCAATCTTTCCCAGCATCAGAGTCTTTTCCAGTGAGTCAGTTCTTCCCATCAGGTGGCCAAAGTATTGGAGCTTTAGCTTCAGCATCAGTCCTTCCAATGAATATTCAGGACTGATCTCCTTTAGGATGAACTGGTTGGCTCTCCTTGCTATCCACCGGACTCTCACAAGTGAGAGTACATGAGTACTGGAAAAACCACAGCCTTGACTAGACGGACCTTTGTTGGCCAAGTAATGTCTCTGCTTTTTAATATGCTGTCTAGGTTGGTCATAGCTTTTCTTCCAAGGAGCAAGCATCTTTTAATTTCATGGCTGCAGTCGCCGTCTGCAGTGATTTTAGAACCCAAGTCTGTCACTGTTTCCATTGTTTCCCCATCTATTTGCCAAGAAGTGATGGAACCGGATGCCATGATCTTCGTTTTTTGAATGTTGAGTTTTAAGCCAGCTTTTTCATTCTCCTGTTTCACTTTCATCAAGAGGCTCTTTAGTTCTTCACTTTCTGCCATAAGGGTGGTGTTATCTGCATATTTTTATTGATATTTCCCCCGGCAGTCTTGATTCCAGCTTGTGCTTCATCCAGTCTGGCATTTCACATAATGTACTCTGCATATAAGTTAAATAAGCAGGGTGACAATATACAGTCTTGATGTACTCCTTTCCCAATTTGGAACCAGTCCGTTGTTCCATGTCTGGTTCTAACTGTTTCTTCTTGACCTGTATACAGATTTCTCAGGAGGCAGGTAAGGTGATCTGATACTCCCATCTCTTGAAGAATTTTCCACAGTTTGTTGTGGCTCACACAGTCAGAGACTTGGCCGTAGTCAATAAAGCAGAAGTTTTTCTGGAACTCTTGCTTTGTCTATGATCCATTGGATGTTGGCAATTTGATCTCTGGTTCCTCTGCCTTTTCTAAATCCAGCTTGAACATCTATAAGTTCTTGGTTCACATAATGTTGAAGCCTGGCTTGGAGAATTTTGAGCATTACTTTGCTAGCATGTGAGATGAGTGCAATTGTGCGGTAGTGCAAAATGAGTGCAGTTTGCCTTTTGCATTTCTTTTTCTTGGGGATGGTCTTGATCACTGCCTCCTGTACAGTGTCATGAACCTCCATCCTTGGAACTTGGAACATGGGATTCCGTCCCTGAAACATGTTTTCTTTTAAACATTGTTTGACTGTGCCACATGGCATATGGAATCTTAGTTCCCTGATCAGGGATCAAACCTGTGTCCCCTGCATTGGAAGCCCAGAGTCTTAACCACTGGACCACCAGGGAAGTCCCATGCTTTCTTTTAAATTGTGGGAAAAAACCCTTATTTGTCATTTTCACTGATTGACTCTAGAGAGAGAAGACAGGAGCATGAAACTTGTGTTTTGAATTGATCTCCAGGACTTGGTAGTGGCTGTTTGTCTTTAAATTGCTGAGGCATTGATTCCCTGCTTTGAAACCCCAGCAAAATATCTCTGTTTCTATCAGTGACCCCATCTTTTTTAACACCTTAAAAAATACTGTATCAACTTCATTTACCTAATGTGTCAAAACCAGTTTCCCTCTCATTGCACTTCCATACAGTTTATCTCAGGGAAGAGTAATCAAGTGAGTAGCAAGTTTTTAAGAGTCCTTATTCTGAAACCTATAAATGATTCACCACAACTGTCAGAAGATGTCCCTACAATTCTAATGCTAGTTATTTTCAAACCCTCCTTAATATTTTTTAAACTAAGTTCCCTATTTGTTGTTGATATTCTTTTACCTGTGCTAAAGAAATATCTTACGGAGCCTTATGTGTGCACATGTGCTTTAACTTAGGGTTTATTTGTCTCCAAACAAGTAGGCATCTACTTTTTCACTAAATGACCCTCAGTTTCTGAACCATACTAAAATGATATGCTTTTAATGTGCATCATTGCCTGAAATACGTCTGTACTCTATGAAGCCTTTGAAGACCTGTAGGTTTACTGAAGTGTAAGTCATCTTAGATTACTGGTACAGTGCTTTTCATTTCAAACCTAGGATGTTAAGTTCTAAGGCCTCTGCACTATTTAAGATTTACAAAAATTTTCTTAAGGCCAAGCAGTTCTTTTCATCTTTTTAGGGACCAAAGGGATGGTATATAATACATTGTTTATACTAAAACAGGCATTTAATACCTATTTGCAAATTGAGCCAAGGAATGGGGAAAACCAGAAAAGAAGTCAATTATATGAGGGGGAACAGCTCACATAATTGAAGTTTGCTTTTGTAACTAAAAGTGAGAGACTGAAAAGAGAGAGATTGCTGAATACTCCAGTTATACTTCAAAAGAGCAATAAAATAGCTGCGGGTACCCAGTCTTCACTTAAAGACTTTTGTCAGGATAGTGTTTTTGTTAGAGAAATGAAATATAAAATATGTTTATATCAAAGATTTCTTTCAAAGTTGACAACTTTGAAGGGTTTTTTTTTAAGATGTGGTTTTAATTCAAGGATAATTGCTCTGCAGTTGTGTGTAGTCTGCTGGGCAACATGAATCAGCCAGAAGTGAACATACATCCCCTTCCTCCTGAGCCTCCCTTCCACCCTCACCCAGGACTTTTTGCAACTAGAAAGAAAGTCTATTGTTGAAACATTTTCAATTATTAGTAAGTTTAATCTAAAAAAGGTTTTGTAGTTTACCTAGAGCTAACCAGAGCACCATCTCCTTTTGATTCTAACTTACTAAAATTGTGTGTGTGGTGTAACTGCCTATTGATAAGTTAATTACATAAATAGACTCATCTATACCAGGATTTTTTCCTGAAACCTAAGAAAAATAGTAACGATATAGGTAAATTGAAATCTCATTATGGGTAGTAGGTGATATTTAAGGGAAACTTAATATGTCAAAATTTTGGGCCCAGTCCTTAAAGAATTTTTGTTCTATTAAACTTTACAGTGTATGTATATCTTAACATTTCTTCTTAGAATTGCAGGTGTCTCGTATCTCTTTACATAAATCCCAAATCTTCAGCTTTCTCCTGAGCTTTAAACTCATTTTAAATGATTGACTTTATGCCCTTACTTTAGTATCCTCTGGTTTCAGACTTTATCTGACACTAATTATTTTCTCAAATGTGATCTTCTTCATCTATTTTATGAAGAAAAAAAGTTATTTCATGTATGAGAAAAATCTAGAAAAAGCATAATAAACCTGAAATGAAACAATATAGTTATACTTGCTGGAGAAGGCAATGGCACCCCACTCCAGTGTTCTTGCCTGGAGAATCCAGGGACGGGGGAGCCTGGTGGGCTGCCGTCTCTGGGGTCGCACAGAGTCGGACACGACTGAAGCGACTTAGCGGCAGCAGCAGCAGCAGTTACACTTGCAGTGCCCTTTCTGAATTTGTTCCTTTTCTTCTTTGCCTTTAAGTAATTATTATTCTGCATTTGATTTTTGTCTTCCACACATTTGTTTTTTTGGTTGTGGTGCGCGTTATGTGGAATCTTTCCCACCTCGGTGCACGTCATGGTTTCCCAGGATCGAAACCATGCCCTGTGCAGCGGCAGCTCAGAGTTTTAACCACCAGAGCACCAGGGAAGTCCCTCCACACATATTTTTAAACTTTTAGCTTATATGTAGGTATACATGAACCATATTAAAGTATTGTTCTGCACACTTACCTGCCTTATGTAACATAAAATATGCCTGGAAGGTACATAGGAAACTGGTCATGTTGGTTGTCCCTGGGAGAGAAACTGTGTAACTGAGGACAGGGGTGGAGGAAATTCTTGTAATTTTGAATCATGTATTACCTATCAAAATATGGATTCATTTAAAAATTATGAGTAGTGTCATATTGTAGGAATCTTTCTGTAACCTAGTTTCTGTGCATATTACTGTTCTTGAGATTTCTTCTTGTTGAAACTGTCAGCTCTAATTCATTCTCTTGTGTGAATTTACTAGTTTTTTTTTCCATTCTCGTGTTGGTAAATATTTAGTTTTAACTTTTTCCAGTTTTACAAATGATGCTACAATGTACTTTGTTAAATATGGCTTTTAGTGCACATATATAATAGTGTAAGGCAGATTTTTATAAGGAATGGGCCCTGGATGGTTTACAGGTATATGAGAGTGTAACTGTCCTTAATCTTCATGATGGCCAAGTATGGCCAAGAAGAGCCATGGACTGTATGGGGGAAGAACCTTTCAGACAAGATCAACAGTTAATACAAAGGCTTGGAAAATAATGATTGGCCTGTTTGGGGAAGAACATCCAAGTGATAAAGGGGAGGAAGTGTAGGAGACACTTTCAGAAGTAGGAGGGAGAGGGTATAGATCCTACAGGGCCTGTCTCATGTGAGGATTTGGACTCAGGTCTCAGAAGACGTCACCACCTCTGCAGAAGTTTCCTGGCTGTCTCCTTTCTCTGTTTTCTTAAAGAACTATCTAATATCCCCCTCTTACCCGTGGGGGATATGTTCTTTGATTGGAGTTGCGTGGGGGGTGTGGAAGAAAGGGAAGGAGGAAAGGACAAATGAATGTGCCTTACCTTGATCCCAACCGTTTGTTCTCGCAGACTCTGTGCTTTCTTCTGTTCCAACCCCTCAGTGGAAGAGTCACCACTTCTGTTGCAGGGCTTGCAGTAATTTAGGAGGCATTTCTGGAATCCATTCTGAGTGTTTTTCCTTTCTAGAAGCTTAGCTATACATGGTATACATAATATCCTGTAGAAAATGTTGCATACATGAACTTAATAGTGTTAAATAGCCTTTTGTGGGACAGTTTGTGAAGCTTAACACCCAAGTATGTGTAGCTTTTTTCGCATGCCTACTGAGATCCTAGAAACTTGACTATAAATAACACCTTTGCAGTGTAACTGAGTCCCTAATTGGAGAATGCTTGAATTATATTGTGTTAACTTGGTTTCATGTTTACTTTAAATTTTTTCTGCCTCTTGCTTTCATGGAATATTATCAGCCATTAATGTATCTCTACATGTTCCTGCTTCTAGTGCTTTGTATTTAGGTCTGTTTACATTTCTCACTGTCTTTTTGCTACTGCTAACATGTTTTAGGGGAACTTAGACTGTTTCATTTATTTCTGAATAATGAAGTGAAAATAGAAATTGTTAGAAGTCTTGCCTTTTATTATTGCTTTACTTGAACTAGACCCTCTATAGCTATCATAATATTGTACATTCATCTTCTCTAGGATATAAGCTCCATGAAGGCAGGGATATAGTTCCCAGAGGCCTGACACAAAAAAGGACTCTTGGTAAATATAAAATGAATGAATTTACTTGGTGACATTTTAAGTTCCTTGAAAACAGAAACAGTATCTCATTCTTCATGCCTCTTTAATATATTTAAACAGTCTTTTGAACAATTTTCAGTATAGACATGGCACAAAATTATCCCTACATCTTAGATACTTACTTAAAGATAGATGCACAATGAAATATAAGTCTGTCACCCCTATCCATTAAGCACCTAGTTTTTCCCTCTTGGAGCCACTATTATTACTCATTTGTGTGTGTGTATCCTTCTAGAGATATTCAGTACTTGCATAAGTATTTACATTTATGTCTTTAAGAACAAATGATAGTTGGGCTCCACTCTGCAGGCCTGCAAAGCCTATACTTGCCCAGTTTCAAGGCCGAAGAAAGAGCCTGGTGTCAGCAACAGAGTTATCAGTGGTTTATTGGATAGAGGGAATCTTACGTGTCTGAAGCAAGATCCTGAAGTGATACCTCACCATGTGTGGCAGATGGCAGGCAGGATGTGGTGGCAGTTTCCAGGAGGAGTGAGCGGGGTTTGGCGGTTCTGGGGAGTTGATGTCAGGTTGGCTCGTCAGTTACCAGGGAAACTGGCAGAGGTGCATGCGCCTCACTGCCCCTTTGATAAGAACAGTCACTAGTTGGGGCCTTAGGCAAGTATATGGGAAGATCAGTCCGTGGGCAGCTTGTGGATGAAGCAGGCACTGGCTGAGCACAGCTTGGTATGCACAGAGAGCAAGAGAAGAGCTGTCTTGGGGGGCCTGACCGTACAGTCGTCCTCTCTGTAGACACTGTTTTAGCGTGTTCTATATGGACATACCACATTTTTTAAAAACCCAGTTTTCTATTAGTTTTCTCTGGTGTCTCAGACAGTAAAGAACCTGCCTGCAATGCTGGAGACCCAGGTTCAATGCCTGGGTTGGGAAGATCCCCTGGAGAAGAGAATGGCAGCCCAATCTAGTGTTCTTGCTGGGAAATCCCATGGACAGAGGAACCTAGTGGGCTGCAGTCCATGGGGTCACAGAGTTGGACATGACTGAGCCAAACTAACACTTTATTTTGCTTTTCTATTGATGAACTTCTATATTGTTTCCAGTATTTTATTCTGAAAAATACCTCAGTGAGTTTTCTTGTATGTGTGTAGTTTTACAAATGTGCAGATATATCTGTAGAATAAATTCATACAAGTGGAACTGTTGGTGTAGGGAAGGAGAAACTTTTTTCTGTTTGCTCCTAAACACTCCGGCTGGGACCCTCTATAAATTAGACAAAAGAAAGACTAACAAGGAAAAAAAATAAATTATTAACACGAAAACACAGAGGAATATTCAATAATGAGCAACTCAAAAGGATGGTTAGAATTTGGCCTTACGTAGCATCTTAACAAAAGAACAGTAAATTTGTAGAGAAAAGATAATACAAGGGAAAGGGGCTTTGAGCCCCTAGCAGAGTACGAGGAGGTAAATACTGGGGAGATGACTCCTGAGTGGTGAGGGCTGATCAGTAAAGTCTGTCGTGCAGATTCCTCTGGCTCTTCTCTGGGCTGGTAAGGCTCTAGAGTGATTCATCTGGTGATTAACTTCTGTCTTGTGGTAGAGAAGAGAGGGGAGACACCATTACAGATTTCTGTCCAGCTTTTAGGTAAGTGGGAGGGGGCAGATGACGTTTCTTGTATCTGCTTTTTCTCAGTTGCCTTCAGCTCAAAATTACCCTTATGTTAAAGTGACCTGTTTTGGGGTGACATCTGCTGCTGCCATTCACGGACTCAGGTGGCTTATGTGTTTAAAATTTTGAGAGATACTGGCAAGTTGCCCTCCAAAGAGGTTTATCTATTTGTAATTCCACTGATGACTTAATACAGTATTTTGTTAATATGCAGTTTAATATTCTTTTGGTATGGAAAGAATTAAACTGTTGGGGAGGAAAAATTTTCCTCTACCCTTCAAAGAGTCTTTCAGCTGGTCTAATAATTAAATTGACAGGAGACAAATTAACAAGAGAAAATCCAGTTTAACTTGGTATGTACAGGAACCCCACCTACCTGAGCATTTCAAAGACAGAATGGAAACACGAGGCAAGCACGCCGGTCGGAGCTAAGGAACAGAAGGGGGCCGGGGCTTCACAGGAGAAGGGGTAGTTTATAGAACAATAAAGAGGACAGATGTTTGGTCACTAGTTGTTTGTCCTGCCATGTAGATGGGTCACTCAGATAAAATATATTTTTGCTAATAATTCAGATTGTGGGGAAGACCCCCAATTTAAATTCTCCTTGGTAGTTAAAGGAGGGGCAGAAGTTTCTCTTGATCCGCAGGGTCTTCATTGCCTTTTAGCTCAAAACAATCCACATGTCAAAGTGGCACATTTTAGGGAGGCTCATTCTGAACCCCTTCAGTCCCACCTTTGAAACTTCTCTGAGAAGGCTCACAGTCCAGAAGTTGAGTTGGTAGGTTACTTCACCTCACTCAGTCCCTTAGTCCTGACAATAAGTCAGTTCAGTTAAACAATTGCGTCTCATTTCAGGCCCTGGAGAAGGGCATGGCAACCCACTCCAATATTCTTGCCTGGAAAACCCCATGGACAGAGGAGCCTTGCAGGTTACAGTCCGTGGGGTCACAGAGTTGGACACGCTGACTGACTAACACTTCGACTTTTCAAAGTCAGTCTTAGTTCCTTAAATCTGTTTGGTCACTATTTGAGTCAGTCTATGGACATTCTTAAACATGACATTCCAGCCAAAACCTTGGCAATATGACCAATGTTTCCAATTATATCCTGTTATAAGTAGATCATATTCCTTTTGAATTTATGCAGATAAGTTTGCTGCTTAGAAAATAAGAATATTCAGAGTTTCCAAATTCTGGAAGGATCAGATAGGGAGAAAGAAAGAAATGATTCAGTTCTCTTACAAAGGTATAATTTACCAAATCTTTAAGTCATAGTGAACTTAAGAGGAAAGGTTTTTTTTATATCTGGAAAACAAAATGTTAGAAAACCAGCATGAGAAGTCTAAAAATTATGGTCATCCTTATTAGCGCATTTAATCTCTTATAATTAATTGTTGTTGATCTTCATCTTAGGTTAGCAGCTTTATAAATAATTTTCCATTAAAGTTTTAGAAAATTTTACCCAGTTCCATGTTATATAGAATCCTAAAGTTATAAAAAACCTTCATTCTAGAGTATTTGTCAGGATCTTTTCTATGAATCTCCTTGAAGGTGAAGCATTTTGTAAAGCATCAGAATAAAGCAATAATTGTAAATGACAAATGATTTAAATGTCTATTATTACAGATTCAGTGAGTTCATTATTATGGAATTAACAAGGAGGTTTGGTTATTTCTATAACATTCAACATATTAGAATAATAACTGAAATTAAAGCTGTTAATGTTATACCAGGACACATCTAATTTGTAAGAATTTCCTATTTCAGGAGCATTTAGGTTAATAACATAGGTCTACACAAATGTGATCTAAGAAGGTTTTAGCATCACTTATTTGACATTGCTTGCCATGTAATTTGACATACCAAATAAGCCTAATTAATATAGCATATCTCTTTCTATAAGAAGAAAGAGCAAATCCTTTGAAATGTTTTGGGGCCCTCTGAAAAATCCCAAAGTTAGCAGGAGGTCAAAAGGACTTTAGTCTTTGGTTTTGGGAACTTTGTCAAAAGTATTAAAAGGTTTGGACATTTGACTAAATAGGATCACAGATTGTTATGAAACAATACTTAATTATATATATATATACATATATATTTTTGTATCTTAATTATATATTTGACCAAAGTGATGATACAGTATTTCAAAGGCAAATATATTTTAAATCTAGCATTGTGTACATGTCCTTCCTAAACTCTCTAACTATCCCAGCAACCACAAGTTCATTCTCTAAGTCTATGTCTTTCTGTTTTGCAAATAAGTTCATTTGTATCATTTCTTTTTGGATTCTACATATAAGGAATGTCATACAATGTTTCTCCTTCCCTGACTTACTTCACTCAGTGTGACAGTCTCTAGGTCTATTCATGTTGCTGTAAATGGCATGCTTTCATTTTTTAGTGGCGGAGTAATATTCTATTGTATATATGAACCACATCTTCTTTATCCGTTCCTCTATCTGATGGACATTTAGGTTGCTTCCATGTCTTGGTTATTGTAAACAGTGCTGCAGTGAACATTGGTGTGCATGTATCCTTTAGGATCATGTTTTTCCTCATAATAGGCATGGTAATTCTAGGCTGTAACTCCTCTGATATGCAGATGACACCGCCCTTATGGCAGAAAGTGAACAGGAACTAAAAAGCCTCTTGATGAAAGTGAAAGAGGAGAGTGAAAAAGTTGGCTTAAAGCTTAACATTCAGAAAACTAAGATCATGGCATCTGGTCCCATCACCTCATGGGAAATAGATGGGGAGACAGTGGAAACAGTGTCAGACTTTATTTTTTGGGGCTCCAGAATCACTGCGGATGGTGACTGCAGCCATGAAATTAAAAGACGCTTACTCCTTGGAAGGAAGGTTATGACCAACCTAGATAGCATATTAAAAAGCAGAGACATTACTTTGCCAACAAAGGTCCGTCTGGTCAAGGCTATGGTTTTTCCAGTGGTCATGTATGGATGTGAGAGCTGGACTGTGAGAAAAGCTGAGTGGCAAAAAATTGATGCTTTTGAACTATGGTGTTGGAGAAGACTCTTGAGAGTTCCTTGGACTGCAAGGAGATCCAACCAGTCCATTCTAAAGGAGATACGTCCTAGGTGTTAATTGGAAGGACTGATGCTGAAGCTGAAACTCCAGTACTTTGGCCACCTCATTGGAAGAGTTGACTCGTTGGAAAAGACCCTGATGCCAGGGGGGATTGAGGGCAGGAGGAGAAGGGGACGACAGAGGATGAGATGGCTGGATGGCATCACCGGCTCGATGGGCATGAGTTTGAGTAAACTCCGGGAGTTGGTGATAGACAGGGAGGCCTGGTGTGCTGTGATTAATGGGGTTGCCAGGAGTCAGACACGACTGAGCGACTGGACTGAACTGACTGAACTGAACTCCTCTGAGTGCTGGCACCAGGTTTAGTAGGACCCTAGCTACAGATGGAATTTACCCTGCCTTTCTGTCCAGCCATATTTCAGAGTCCTGAGCCCCAGGATTAGCAAGACGAGTTCTCAAAACACAAAACAAGCTTAGTAAGATGTTGGCCTTTAAAAAAGATACGTCTGCATCTTCCAGAACTGCAGTTCTTACACTTGCTTATAAAATAGCAAGTGTTGCGTTTCATTCTTTGGGTTCTCAGAAGGAGGAATTTATATGGAGTATAACTTCTTTTGTTAAAGGAGTTCCTAAGGCTAGCTGTTATACTACATTGTATTTACTTATCTTTGTCATTCAGTAAGATAGTTGTTTAGGATAAGAGCTTTCTCTAAAATAAATTTTTTTTCTTTCTAATATAGTCAATAGTGACTCAATAGTGACTCAAACCATTAAACCTTATTATGACTTAACCAGTAATGAAAGAGATGTTCCATATGAGAGTGCAAAAAAAAAAAAAATGTAGCGCTTATAAGATTCAGTATGTTCACTTTCAAAAATAGTCTTAAAAATTCAGGTTCTTCATTGAAAGCTACAAAAGTTGAGATGGCAAACCCCTTATGGACTGGGACAAACTCCTTTCAGAACTGGCACAGTGAATACAGAGATTTTCTGAAAGCTTGTCTATTCAACTGGCCACCAGCTGTACCCCAGTGAGCGCAGCTTCTGGATGGCAGAGACCAGAGAGACTGTTTTCATTCACTAGTCACAAAGCCAAGCTCTTAAGATGTAGAGTAAGAAAACAGTGACCATGTCTGGGAGGCAAAGAATCAACAAAATCCATGAGTACTCATACCAAATAACCAAGAGTCGCAAGGCAGAAGGAGCTAGTTCCAGAATTATTTTTTCCTGCTAATCTAAATTTAGAAAGAGAAAGAACAAGACTCCTACCACCACTCTGCTTCCACCTGACTGCACACGGAGACTTGGATGTCTGTCATGGTGAGAATTGCACATTTTGCTGCCTCTTGTCAGAGGTCCCAGAATCTTCAGCTGCATGGGAGTGAGCGGTACCCAACCCTTGAGGTCTCCTAACTGGCTTGTCGGAAGTGTTGAACAGGACAGTTTTTCCTCTGCTCTTCAAAGGTGTTTTTGACTGGTCTAGTAATCAAATTGAAGTAACACAGGTTACTACATTAAATTTTATATATAAAGGAAACCCACATACATAAGAAATTTAAAGACAGAAGGGTTAAATGATGTAGTTGTCACTCAGTATCTGCAGAGGATTAGTCCTTGGGCCTATTGCAGTGACACCAAAGACCTTGAATGTTCAAGTCTCAGTCAGCCTTCTATATCTGCACATTTCTCATCTGTGGATTCTGCCAACCAAGAATCGTAGACATAGTGCACAATCCAAAGTTTGAATCTGTGGATGTGGAGCTGGTGGGTACAGGTATATTTATTGAAGAAAATCCATGTATAAGTGACTTGTGATTCAAAGCTGGGTTGCTCAAGGGTCAACTGTATATATGCAGTCCTAAGCTAGGAATGGAAAAGGGCATCAAAGAGGGGAAAGACATTTCACAGGAGAATAAGAAGAACAGATGTTTGATTAGAAATTTGCCCTGCCATAAAGATGGGTCAGTCAGTAAAGTTTATTTTTGCTAATAATTCTGACCCTGAAAGACCTTCAATTTAAATTATTCTCAGGAAGGGGCAGAAGTTTCTCTGGAGTCTGCGGGATCTCTATTGCCTTTTAGGTCAAAATAATCCATATGCCGAGGTGACACATTTGGGGAGTCTTGTTCTGAATTCCTCCAACAGGACAAATGAAACTGCCCAAATGTGCTTAGTTTTTTATAGGAAAGTGCTTTCCACATTGTTGAAAATAACAAAATAAGAACAGATGAGGCATACAGGTAAGCTGAGCAATTTAATTTCACCATTGACTATAGTCCTAATAGGAGATACTCTTTTCCTTTTGAAACACTAAATTGTAAAAGTTGATGAAGCACCCCTTAGGGATTCTTTATCTTCCAGTTTCCTACTGGTACCCCTCCCCCCAGCAAAAACAACAAGCAAGAAGATAATTGTCTCTCAATTATTCAGCTAATTACTGGTAGAGCTAGAACTGGGAGGCTTTCTAAAAGTACTGCACTCCACTTGGTTATTGCACAAGTGTGAATTCCTCAGAATGACTTTTTCTGTTCTAAATTGTTGCAAAAAATATTTTAAGTTAGGTTTTATTCAAAGTTTGATCCTAAAATCTAGGTTTAGGGAACTTTGACCGTAAGTTGTTTTTCTGTTTTATTATTTGAATTTTAGTTTTTAAACAATAAATTTGTGATAATCTGAAGAATAACTATTGGTTATGCTAGAACTAAGCTTAACAAACAGTCTAGTTTTACTTTGTGAACATTACTTTCATATTCAGTTCTGCGTTAGTGTTTTTACTTAGGAGACCATGTGAGTTGCTTTGGTTTGTGAGAATATCCATCTTGATTTCTCCGCTTAAGAGAAATTTTGGAGCGTTCTTTAATATTTGTTGAAAATGGTAAGATACTAACAGATTAGTTATACAGATGTGCTAACAATTTTAAATTCATTTTGAGCAGAGCCCTGAAAGAAAACATTTTTCAAATAAAAATCTTAAAATCAAAAATCTAAAGGAAACTACATATCTGAACTTTATGTTTCAAATACTGTTGCCAAAATCTATCTGGTCAAAGAGATTAAAAATAAGCAGAATAGACTTTAAAAGACCAATAGCACCTTGCTAGCACATTGCTAATAAGGACTAATAGGTACTTAAACTGATGAAAGTGATTCAGACAACAATGTATTAACCCCCTATGGTGCTCTGTGTTTTTTTTTTTTTTTAAGCTGTTAATAGACATTAGCTTTTTAAAGAAAGACTAACACTTTTATATTCATTTTCTAAGCTTTTTGTACATTAGTGAACTGTAATAGCCACTTGCTATATTCGATTCTCACAGCTCAGGGCATTTTCCAGAGTATTTTTGAGAGATGCTAACTGCTTTGAAAATTTAGATTCCGTATAGTCTTTAAGAAGTCTTAATGTAGTAAGAAATGATTTTATATTACATTTTGATTACTGTAACCAAAGTTTTTTGTAGAAGTTATATGGGAGGAATAAATGCTGATATATTTTTCGCTGACAAAAAGAGTGTTATATATAGTAAAAGTGATCATTCTCAGATTTTTTTAACATAAGGCCAGAATATTTCCAGTAGAGTAGAACTATGAAATTGTAAGTATGATAAATGGTTATTTTCTAGAAATAAATCTTATTTTTAAAGATTTGAACTATAAGTATATATGAGGAAGAAGGATTTTAAAAATATAATTTCCTTTAAAATGCAAGTAAACTTTAGTGCTGACTCCCTAAATTAGAATAATGAACCTTGTTTAGGCGCACTGCCTTTAGTAGTATTTCTTTAGAAAAGATACTGGTGAATCCTTGTGGACGCTGCACGTTCATGCGCTGTGCCCTGCTCAGTCGCTCAGTCGTGTCCAGCTCTTTGCGCCCCCGTGGACTGTAGCCTGCTGAGCTCCTCTGTCCTTGGGGGTTCTCCAGGCAAGAACACTACAGGGGGTTGCCATGCCCTCCTGCAAGAGATCTTCCCATCCCAGGGATCAAACCCAGGTCTCCCCCATTGCAGGCGGATTCTTTACCATCTGAGCCACCAGGGAAGCCCAAGAATACTGGAGTGCGTAGCCTATCCCTTCTCCAGGGGATCTTCCTGATCCAGGAATTGAACCGGGGTCTCTTGCATTTCTGGCGGATTCTTTACCAGCTGGGCTGCCAGGGAATCCCCTTTATGTTTCATGCTTCATAGTAATGCATTTTGTGTATATATTGTTCATTCCTGTGGTCACAAAAAAAGTACCATCTAGACCACAAATTAGGAACTATGCTTTTGTTGTCACTTTGAAGAATTATCAAAGACCCCAATTTTTGGTAAAGTCTTAATTTACCCAAATTACATACATCACAACATTACTTAATCCAGTCAATACATTCTTCAGCATTTACTTATATCATGCACTCAGCTTCTTCAAGGTTGTTTGAAAACAAAGTCAAATCTCTATTAGCTTTAGAGCGATATTTCACTTAGGATACAGTGTTAGATAAACTACGCTTAGATAAACTAAGTTTGTGACTTAAACTCATTTTAATAGCAAGGTCAGTAGTTTGAATTAAAAATAAACATTATAGCATTGCTTTGAGTTACAAATAAATATTATACAAATTACTGACCTAAACTCAATGAATGATGAGAGAATTGCTAAAAACAGAAAGGCAGTCATATTATCATTTTTAAAATTGACTTGCTGGATACTAATGTTTTCTGCCTCTAAAATTTCTTCTCTGTACCTTCTGCTCTTACCTTTAGCTTCCCTTTGCTTATTTTGACAACATAAAAGGACGTGGGAACAGCAGTGTTGATTTTTTTTAAGCTTTCACTGCATGACATACATTAGCTAAGTGTTTCATGTGTCTTTACCGTTTAAGCCTCACAATCCATATGTGAAGTAATTGCAGTGAGCCCCATTTTACAGATGAAGAAATTGTGTTTCAATAATTTTCCCAAAGGTAAACAACTCAAAAATGGTAGAGCCAGGATGAGAGCACCTGTGTGTAACACCAGTGTGCTGACTCTGTCTTTCTGTTTTTACTTTGACGATTTATAAAAGTGATGAGACTGTATGAGGTCATCAGATATAGAAAGGTGAATAATACCTTGTGTTTTCCTGGAGCTCATGCTGTCAGAGAAAGACAGAGGTCATGTGAGTAAGGTCAGAATGCTTTATGAACCCAGACAAGGTTATGACAGGCTGCCTCTAGGAGAGTTTTTTAACCTTGACACTTTTGACATTTTGGTCTGGGTAATTCTTTGTTGGGGACTGGGTGAAGGCTCTTCTTTATATTGTAGGGTGTTTAGCAGTAAACCTGGCCTCTACCCTCTAGATGTCAGTAGCACACCTTCCCTCTCAACCCTTACCCCCAACGCACACACACACACACACACACACACACACACACACACACACACGACAACCAATATTGTCTCCAGACATTGTCAAATGCTCTACTGGTAGGCAGGGAATAAAATTGTCCTTGTTGAGGACCATTACTGTAAGGTTAGAGAAAGCTTATTGCAAGTGACACTTGAGTGGAATCTTGTAGAAGTCACATTCTAGATGGAACTAATATGTATAAAAGCATGGAGGTGTGAGTCAGTATATTTCTTTCAGGAGTGAGTAAAATGTTTGTGATGGCTGGAGCACTTAGAGTATGTGGATATTGAGGAGATAGTAAGAGAACAGTTGACAAAATAATGGAGGAAAAAAGTCTAGATTTGTAGATGAGGGACAGTGTGATCCACACTACTTTTAATCCTAGCTGGTCTTTTGAGTTCAGTGGTGTGATTAAATACCTTAATTCTATAGTTGATTATCAAATCTTTAAGAACTCTGTTTTTGCAAATCTCAGGCCAATTAATTTGGCTATTGTTTGTCATGTTGCTAGAAAATGGCACGAAAATGGAGGAAAGTACAACAGACAGTTTATGTTTTTTTGAGGAATATGTTGTGAGACCTTTTCAAATCCCCCGTATTGGTGAGTGCAGTAATTTTCTTAGATTCCTTTGCTACTGTTTTCACTACCAGTAGCAATTGACTTATTTTCTGGCTCTTTTCCTCACAGAAATAAAATGGATTTTTGTTTGTTTGTGGTTAGTTCATTTAGTAGAGTTGTATCACACACAGATGAAAGAATCACTACGTTGAGATTGGATTCCAGACAGTTGTCAGACTCATTCACTGTATTGATGACTTGTTCCTGAATTCCACAAAGCTCAAAACCATAACTGTATTTCAGCAAAATTAAAACTATATTGCATGAACATTTTAGGGTATTTACTGAAAAAATCCCATGGACAGAGCCCCAGTCCCTAGGGTCACAAGAGTTGGACATGACTTAGCGACTAATCTACCACCACCACTGAGAGTTAAGCCCTCAAATGTTAAGTTCACAAATATCTTCTGTATTAATATTTTGGAGACCAGTGACATATGTGGGAAAATATTAAAATTTTTTTGCACTTTAATTTTATGACCAGTGAGGTTGGCAGAAGAAGGGGAGGAATCATTGAGAGATGGAAGAGGCAAAAGACAACAGAAAATCAGGGAGTAAGGGGTAGAAAGAAAAAGTAAATACCTGCTTTGGGTTCTGGGCCTTGGATAACATTTCACTTATTCTATCCATGAAGGGACTAAGCTCCACAAAACATGCTTTATTCTCTTTGCAATCTCCAAAATCCAAGATGGTGCCTTGAACTTAGTAATTATTCAAGAAGTGTTTGATTCATAGCTGAAGGACAGGCTGATGAATCAGTGCTCAGTTCTTCAAATATTCTCATCCTTAGTTGTTAGAGAGTCCTCTGATTGGGATAGCTAGAGTAGCCTCTTGGGGTAGAAAGTATTCCCCAGACTATATTAACCGCAGCCTGAGGAGTAAATGAAATTTAGGCAAGGGCTAAATTCAGGCTCAAGCTAATTTCCCTACTCTATGTTTTGGGGATTGGTAAATATATCAATTATTTTGTATGAAGTCTCCCTTCAGCCCTTTTCTAAATATGCAGTTTCATCTGACTAGAGCATTCCCCAACATACTGCTTTGAATAATACTTAGTTCTCAATGTTTAGGTCTTTTCTCTTTTTATTAACTGGAGGATAATTGCTTTAAATGTTGTGTTGGTTTCTGGCACACAACATTGCGAATCAGTTGTAACTATATATATATCTTCCCTCCCTCTAGAACCTCCCTTCCACCCTAGGTCTCTTCTGAATCATTCCTTCTTTCCTGAAGTCTTCCCTGGCTAATGGCAGAATCACATACTCTTTGTATGTGTCCCCAGCACCATCAAACCTACAGATTTACCTGCATCTGCACCCTTCCTTTCCTCACTACTTTCTCACAGAATCAAAGATCTGAACCTCTTACTGAAAGCCGTCATTCTCTCTGTGTACCAAATCCCGTCCCCTGCTATGTGTGTATCTCTTTAATCTGTGTATCAGTTTATTCCCAGCAGGTATTCAAACATGCTGAAGTTACTAATATCTTAAAAAATCAACAGCAAAAAAAAATCTTTATCTCATTTCCCTCCCTGTGAGCCAGATTTGCCAAAATAATTCGTCAACAGTAAAACAAAGGTCACTCAGAATATCTAACAGAATTTATCTTGACTTACTAGCAGCCATTGACAGAATCCCTTCCTCCTCCTTGAAAAGCTTTCTATCCTATTTTCTTTCCTTGGCTACAGTGATAGTGCAGTACTCTACCTTTTACCTCTTTGTTCCTCCTTAGTCTTATTTTTTTTCTTTTGTTATTTATATAAAAAATTCATTGAGCCACTAATATATGACAGATACTTAGGGATATAATGGTGAATAAGACAGATGTAAAATTTCTCATCACAGGAAAAATATTTTGTAACTCTTTATGATGACAGGTATTATGGTGATCTTTTTTTTTCTTTTCATTTTGCAATATACGTAAATGTTGAATCATTATGTTGTACACCAGATGTTATATGATGTTATATGCCAGTTATACATCAGTTTCAACAAAAGACAGATGTACGTCTTGCACTAGTGTAGCCTACCCTCTCTCAGATGTTCTCTGGGACTCTACCTGGGGCTCATTTCCCGTCTCGCTTTGTAAACACTCCAATGAGCAGCCTCCTGCATTCTTATGACCCCAGTTACATCACTATGTTCCTGATTCCCTCATGTATATCTTCCTCTTGAGCTCCAGGTCTGCATACCTCTGGACGTTTTCACTTTAATGTCACATAGGCTCATCCAATGTAACACGATCTAAAAGGTTCTAATTCTGTATTTTCTCTCTCCCACACTCTTCTTCCTGGTCTCATTATCTCAGGCCCTGGCTCTGCCACACCACCATCTGCCCGCTTACCTCTGACTTCTCCTGTTCCCTTATCTTCTCACATCCATCATTCACCATGGTTAAAATAATTGTCAGTTTTTATCTGCATCTCTTCATTCCTGCAGCTACCACCCTTGACCACAACCATCTTTCTCCTGAATTAGGACCACACTTCCCTTCTCTGCCTGGCCCTAGCCTTGCCCCTCTCTGTTACATTATCCATGTTGCAGTCATAGTGATCTTTTTTTTTCATAGTGATCGTTTTCAAAGATAAATGTGATTGACTCGGTCACTCACCTGATATGTATGTCAAATACACTTAGGAAAAACCCAAATGCTTTAATATGACTTTATAATATTATGTTTTAGGCCCTTTCTTATTTAATGTTTTGCTACTTTTCCACACTCAGTGAATCAGCCTTATTTAATTCTCTAACTAACTTTCCATATTCTCTCTCACTTTAGAATCTTTTGTGCTCTTCTTGGTACTTAAAATGCTGCCACCCTGCTTGCCACTCCTGCCGTATACTCTTGATCTCTTCTTTGCTAGTTGTTATTCATCTTTCAGATCCTAACTTTGATATCACTTTCTTGAGAAAGCTTTCCCTAACACCTTTCCCCTAACTCCCATTTAAATTGGATCTGCTTTAAGCATACTACAGAGCTGTGTTGTTGTTAAGTCACTCAGTTGTATTCCACTGTTTGTGACCCCATGGATCGCAGCACACAGGCTTCCCTGTCCTTCACTGTCTCCCAGAGCTTGCTCAAACTCCTGTCCATTTAGTCGGTGATGCCATCCAGCCGTCTCACCTCTGTCGCCTCTTCTCCTGCCCTCAGTCTTTCCAGCATCAGGGGCTTTTCCAGTGTGTTGGCTCTTTGCATCAGGTGGTGAAAGTTTTAGAGCTTCAGCTTCAGTCCTTCCAGTGAGCATTCAGGGTTGATTTCCTTTAGGATTGATCTCCTTGCAGTCCAAGGGACTCTCAAAAGTCTTCTCCAGCACCACAGCTTGAAAGTATCAGTTCTTTGGCACTCAGCCTTCTTTATGGTCCAACTCTCACATCCATACATGACTGCTGGGAAAAAACCATAGCTTTGACTATATGGACCTTTGGCGGCAAAGTGATATCTTTAATTAATTAAGCTTTTTAATATGTTGTCTAGGTTTGTCATTGCTTTTCTTCCAAGGAGCAAAGCTATAGTAATCAAAACAGTATGGTTCTGGCACAGAAACAGAACTGTAAATCAATGGAACAGGGTAGAAAGCCCAGAGATAAACTCATGCACCTATGGCCACCTAAATGAAGGAAGCAAGACTGTGCAATGGAGAAAAAGTAGTCTCTTTCATAAGCACAGTTCTGGGGAAACTGAACAGCTATTTGTAAAAGAATGAAATTAGGACATTCCCTAACACCATACCCAAAAATAAGCTAAAAATAGATTAAAGACCTAAAATGTAAGATCAGACACTGTAAAGCTCTCAAGGAAGACATAGGCAGAATACTCTTTAGCATAAATTGCAGCAAGATCCTTTTCAATCCACCTCCTAGAATAATGAAAGTAATAACAAAAATAAACAGATGTGATCTAATTAAACTTAGAAGCTTTTGCTCGGTAAAGGAAACCATAAACAATACAAAAAGACAACCCTCAGAATGGGAGAAAATATTTGCAAATGATGCAGCCAACAGGGATTAATCTCCAAAATACACAGCTCATGCAGTTCGGTATCAACAAATAACCCAATCAAAAAATGGGCAGAAGATTTAGATTGACATTTCTCCAAAGAAGACATACAGATGGCCAAAAAGTACAAAAAAAGATGCTCAATATTACTGAATAGCAGAGAAATGCAAATGAAAACTACAGTGAACCCAGTCAAAATGGCCATCATCAAAAATCTACAAACAGTAAATAGGTGTGGAGAAAAGGGAACCCTCTTACACTGGTGAGAATGTAAATTGGTCCAGCCACTATAGAGAACAGTACAGAGGTTCCTTACAAGACTAAAAATAGAACTACCATATTACCCAGCAGTCCCACTCCTGGGCATATACCTGGACATAATTCAAAGAGATACATGCACCCCAGTGTTCATTGCAGTACTGTTTATAATAACCGACTTCCCTGGTGGCTCAGACGGTAAAGTGTCTGCCTACAATGCTGGAGACCCGGGTTCGATCCCTGGGTTGGGAAGATCTCCTGGAGAAGGAAATAGCAACCCACTCCAGTACCCTTGCCTGGAAAATCCCATGGACAGAGCAGCCTGGTAGGCTGCAGTCCATGGGTTCACAAAGAGTTGGACACGACTGAGCAACTTCACTTCTTCGCTTTATAATAACCAGCACATGGAAGCAACCTAAATGTTCACCAACAGAGGAATAGATAAAGAAGTCACGGTACATATATACAGTGGAATATTACTCAGCCATAAAAAGGAATAAAATAGTGACATTTGCAGCAGCATGAATGGACCTAGAGATTGTCATATGAAGTAAGTCAGACACAGAGAGACAGATACTGTAGGATAGCAATCTAAAAAAAGTTACATGTGAACTTTTTACAAAACAGAAGTAGAGTCACAGATACAGAGAACAAACTCAGGGCTGCCAGGGTTTGTGAAGGGAGAGGGATAAGTTGGGACTCATGTATACAGACTGCTGTATATAAGGTAGATGACTAATGAGAACCTGCCGTGCAGCGCGCAGAACCCAGTCCTCTGTGATGGTCCATGTGGGAACAGAAGCTTTAAAAAGCAGAGAGGGGGGATCTGTTTATATGTACGAATGATTCACTTTGCTGTACACCTGAGACTAGCACAGTGTTGTGAATTAGCGCCAATAAAAATGTTTAAAAAATTGACAAGAAAAAAAATAATTTGGCTCTGCTTTAAATGATAAATATTCTCCTGAAAAAGATTAATGTAACCTACTGAAGGGGTTGTGGTTGTGGAATACATTTTAGCTTTTAGTTTTGAATTCTTATTTGAATAACCTGAGTTTCTGGTTGTAAATTTTAGTGTTTTTTTTTTAATGGCCCCCAGGGAGCCTTTTACTTGCTACTGTGTTTCAAAAGAAGAGAAATATGAGATGAGGATTTGATGAGTAGTTAAGTATTTCTAAGGGTATCATTTCAGCCTCTTATTCTTATTAAGAACATAGGTAACCTCAAGAATATATGTATATATAGCTATTTCTGTAGAGGAATAGTGTTGGTTAGCTTCTTGACTTTGAGATACTGAAATGCTGGTCTTAGTAGTGTGCTCCCTAAGTAAGATGGGCAGGGAAGGGAAGTGGTCCAACTAAAGACCTTTTCTATAGAGCAGTATATTTCAAACTTTTTTGATCTAACCCAGAGTAAGAAATAGATTATTTTTGCATAACACAGTAGACAAGTACACATGTGTATTTATAAAACTGAAACAAAAGTTAAATGAAATACCTTTATTTTTTTTACTACTTACGATATACTCTGATGTTTCTAGTTCTATTCTCTTCCATTAAAACAGTGCTGACCACAACCCCGAATTGATTTCGGGAGTCATGGATTACAATCCTGACTAATGGGTTACAACCAGCCGTTTGGAAACTCTCTGATAGAAGTAGCTATTGACTAAAATCTGTTCACACTGGCCGGCTAAATAAGCCCAACCACAGCCAAGTGGGAATGCTTGGTATGGGAAGGACATGAGTAACGGATACTGACTACTTGTTATGTGTTCAGCATTAGTACATTTTTTTATATTCACTACAGTGTTGTAGAGTCGTCAGTCTTCCTATTTTATGTGGAGAAACAGGCTCAGAGAGGCAAGTAACTTGCTTAAGGTCACATAAATAGCAAAGGTCAGGACTCAGATTTGGAGTTAGTCTGCCTAACTCCAAAGCCCAAGCATTTGCCATCATGTTACTGTGACTCCCAGGTAAGCAATACTGCAACAGACATGCTAAACTTAGAAGGGAATTAGTGACATTTAGGTGTCTTCAAAATTTTATAGTGGAAAATAACAATAAAAAGCCCCATTAAATGTGAGTTGAGACAGGCATAAACATTGACAAACAGTTAAATAGTGATAGATTATATTGGCTTTCCAGGGAGCTTAAGTTCTTCATGCCTCTGCTCATCCAAGAGGTAGAGGTAATATCCTTAAGGCTGAGATATGGGATTTTCTTGTTGGTAAGGTAAATGAAATGTTCAAAGGCCTTACTATTGCACCAGAGCAGATAATAAGGCAATTAGAACTGTTAAATTGATGAAACACCAGACTGGGATGAATTATATCATGAATTGCAAAGAAACAAGAAATTTTATGACCATTTTTGAGACCTAAGGATGAAGGATATATCAGTAAAGTGAAGACAAATTGATAGTTATACTTAAAGTGCTACATTTATTGACCTGAAAACCCAACTAAGCATTTTAGGGTCAGTTTCAGAATATTATTTATCAGCTTTGTAAATAGAAAAGATTATCAGTCTGTGCTGATAGTTTGATTTCCTCTATTAATAAACTAAATTTAAGATGCATTTCTTTCTTTCCATTTTTGCATTGTAACACACCCTGGGGATCATCTAGTCCAGCCTCCTCATTTTACAGATGTTGAACCTGCAATCCAAAGAAATTAAGCAAGCTTACCCAAGATCACATTACAAAGTAGTCAAGAATTAGAACTAAAACCCTGATCACCTGACATCCCATTGGCTTATTAACTTGTCTGACCTGAGTAGGAGCATTGGTACATTACTTCTTACAGAAGCTAATTTGCAAAATACTCTGTTTTCTTTAAAATTTTCATCACATAAATAATCCCACTGCTAACAAATAGTGCACTTTTTGCCAAAGAAAGCTGGAAAACAGTTACTGGAGATGGCTAGCCTTTCATGGAAGAAATGACATTTGAGGTAGGTAGATCTTGAGTGAGTGGCCGAGATGAGGAGAGGCGAGGATCAGAAGGGGAGTCATGTCACCTTAGCAAAGGAAATAGAAACCTGCACGTCTCATTTAGGAAGTGGATAGGGCGTACTTGGGACACTTATGGACATTATGATAGTTGTGTAAGAAGCAGGGAGTGTATAATGAGAAATACTGCCCGGGTGGGCTGTCTTTAACGTCCTTTTGAGAAATTTGTAAGTACTGTAGACATTGTTTCTATTTATTGAATTATCTGAATAAAGCAAAGGAATTCTAGTAATCGTTTGAGGGCTGTGTTGTCCAGATAAAGAGAACAGTTGATTCTTAGTATTTAATTTTCTTTTTCCCTGCTAGATTTTTTAGCTTCAGACCAACTTGACCTGTGTTGGGTGATGCTTAGTTTAGTGCTACGCAGTAGTAGTTGCACAGTCAGTGTTTATTTACGATGGGTGAGTTTCTGCTTCGGGAATTTCTTTTACGTGGCGGTGATCCCGTTTTTGTTGTTTTGTTATAATGTAAACCAGAACGTATGTAAAGTGTGCACCAAATAATGAAGAATGAACAATAATCACAGGGGTATTCACATCTTAAGCCAGATAAACTTGAATGCTCTTACTTTGTTACCTTTTTGTTAGGTTAGAATTACAAAACTCATATTCAGTAGGTGGGAAGCTAATATCTAATTTTCACTAGAATGGTTAATACTATTTTAAGAAAATGAAAATAAATTCTAGTTAATTGTCAAATGGGCTAAAAAATTAGCAGTTGGATCACACCAAAGGTAATGATGGCATCACATTGAATTGGTGGTGTTCTGTATGGCGCCATAGGTGTTATATTAAATACAGTTTTATTTAAATCATATTAATTATCTGAAGGAAGGCATGCAAGAAAATCCACAAAGAAGCAAAATTTGGATTGTAATTAGAATAGAGCTGAGAAGAACTAGAGTGATGGGGCATACCTAGGTAAGCATAATTAAATTTCCTTTGAAAAATTAATTCCCTCGAGAGGAAAATGGAGCAAATTAAATACAGTAAAAATGTTTTGTTTCTGATTTGGCATTTGCCAATGAGTGAAGATTGAGCATCTCAGTTAAGAGCCTGTCTTTCCATGTTGTGATTCTTTGTATCCAGGATATCAGTAAACAAAATCTCTTCATAATATGTAAAATCAATGTATATATATAATTCCATAGGCTATAGATACCCATTTGTTTATGGAGAAAATACGATTGATAGAGAGTCTGTAACAGGAAACTTGTAATCAGTCTTTGTGGAGAAGCTATATGTCTAGGAAATGTTTTCAGTAATGTCCTGAATCACTAATTGAGATGTGTTCATTTTTTTCTTTAAAGAGAAAAGATTATAATAGGTTTCCCCATCTATCAGTATTGCCCACCCTGAATATTAAATTAATGAGACTCTACCAAGAAATTACCTCTAAAGTCTTCTAGAAATTTCTCCGTCTGAAAAATAAAAATGTTAGCTGCCTTTCACTTTACCAGTAAACTAAAATACTCTTTTGTGAAAAAGTGCTTTCTTATCTACATAAATCTTAAAGCCATAAGGGTAAGATTGATATGCCTGCCTATATACACGTTATGAAATAAAATTTCTCTAGGGGAACAGAACAAAAAAGGAGGTAAAAGGAAGAAAAAATCAAATAAAGTTGATAAACAAATGACATATTGAGTCAAGTATTTACCAACTACATGATAGATAAGGTATAAGACCTACTAGAATTCTTATGAATTAATAAGAGAGAGGAACACTCCATCATAAAAAATATAAAGGAAATTTCCATACAAAGAAAGAATTAGATGAATATGAGCTATAATAATAACACTGTGAACTACGTATGGTTTTAAGTACTTAATAGTTATTAACCCATTTAATTCCCCCAGCTGCTAATGTTGTCCTTGCTCATTGAGAAAACTGAAGCACCAAGAATTTAAGTAACTTGAACCAGTCGAACCAGCAAGTTCAGAAAGTCAGACTATATCCTTTAATGACTCTAACTAATCACAAAATACAAATAAGCACAGCTATGATATCATTCCCTGGTGACTGAGTGGTAAAGAATCTGCCTGCAGTACAGGAGACGTGGATTTGATCCCTGGGTTCGGAAGATCCCCTGGAGGAGAAAATGGCAGCCCATTCCAGTATTCTTGCCTTGGAAATCCCATGGACAGAGGACTGGTGATCTACAGCCTGTGGATCGAAAAAGAGTCATACATGACTTAATGACTGAAAACAACAAAAATGATGTTATTGGTCACCTGTAACATGGGCATAAATGAAAATACCGAGTGCGGGTGAGAGGGATGGACTTGCTTCTCACTGCTGATGTAAAGGTCAGGTGGTGCAGTCTGTGGAGGACAGTTTGGCAATGCATGTCACTAAGTAAAATGTACGCACTACCCTTAGACTTAGAAGCCATGATGAGATTTTCCCCTAAATGCAGACAAGGGTATTAGATGTATGTATGATTATCTTCATCTAAGTATTTTTTAATAATATTTTAAAATCCCTGGAGAAGGAAATGGCAACCCACTCCAGTATTCTTGCCTGGAGAATTCCATGGACAGAGGAGGCTGGCGGGCTACTGTCCATGGTGTCACGACATTTGGGCTTCCCCCGTGGCGTTAGTGGTAAAGAGTCTGCCTGCCAACACAGGAGGCACAAGAGATGGGGGTGGGATCCCTGGGTCGGGAAGATCCCGTGGAGAAGGAAATGGCAACCCATTCCAGTATTCTTGCCTAAAGAAAATCCTGTGGACAGAGGAACCTGGTGTGCTATAGTCCGTGGAGTCAAAGAGTTAGGTGCGACTGATTAACTGAGCACACACAATTATGTTTATCTCAGTATTTACGATGCTATTCTAAAGTAGGAAGTAATTTAAATTCTCACTGATATTGCATGCAGTCAGTGAAACGCTGTACATACAGTTATTAAAAATACCTGATACAGAGGTGTGTGCACTGACGTGGAAGGACTTTCACAAACTATTGAATGAGGCTAAACGAGGGCACTGTGAGAGACGGGGTAGTCGGCACCCTAAGCATGTGGTAACTATTGAATGGACCGGTGGATAGGAGAACACGGTATAGTGGAAAGAGTGTAACACTTGAAACTCAAAGGCTTCTGTCCTTGTTCCCTGTTAGTAACAACAGATCACTTGAGTTTAAGCTTTTTAAAACATTGATGTTCCCCAAATATTTCTTTTAAAAGAAGCAGTTCAGCTTGCATTAACATCTATATTCATTTTATAGGGCTGCCAATACAAAATTACTGCAAACTGGGTGACTTAACACAGCTAAAATTTATTCTCACATTTCTGAAGGCTAGAAGTCTGAAACCAGGGTGTCAGCAAATCATGCTCTTTCCTTCATTCTTCCATGCCCCTTCTAGTTTATGATTACCAACAATCCTTGGTATTCCTTGGCTTTTGGTAGTATACCTCTGGTCTCTGCTTCTGTCTTCACATGGTCTTCTTTCTTGTGTGTCTCTCATAACGACAGGAGTCATTGGACTTAGGGCCCACCCCAATCAATTGTGTCTACAACGAGCCTATTTCCAAATGAGATCACATTCTGAGGTTCTGGGGCAGACATGAGTTTTAGGCAACACTGTTCACCTCCATACAACATCTCAATTGAATGCAGCCTCAAGGATGGAGTCTTACTGAATAGTCAAATTTTCAAGTTTTACTTAAAAAAAAAAATCACCAAAGAATTATTTAAATTTAACCATTCTAAAACATTATAAAATACTTTATATACCAGTATTAATACTTAGTATTATATTAAAACATTACCTAAGAAACTAAAAATAAGATTTAACCTCAGGATAAAATAAAAGCAGTATTTAATAAAGATACACAATGCTGTCTGAGAGAATGGTTTCTAGTCTTGTAAGACTAGACTGTTAACTGATTGACTGGATTATCTTCTCCACAAGGAGTATGTTAATAGGAAGGAAGCTTGATCAACAGAAGTGCAAAATAGAAAATCACAGAGTAAATGTTGGTGTTGTTCACCAAGGCCTTGTCCACGAGATGGGGGTTTTCAGAGTATACTTTTACTGTCTATAAGACCACTCAGTATTTACTTTTTAACAGTGGAACTTTTTTCCCCTCTAAAAGAAATCTGAAACAGATTTCAAGCACATGAAACAGCAAAAACCTAAGAGCTTCTAAGATACCTCCTTAGAATGCTAATGCACCAAGAAAAGGCTGAAAAGTACCTAAGCTATGAAATAATTTTGTTTTTCTAATTCTCCTTTTTTTGGTACCATACTTACCAGTGAATATTCTGGTAAGGCAATCACTTTACATATAGGTCTGCCTATCATAAGAGAGTGGGCTTGCCTTTCAGAATAGACTTTCTTTCTAGTGCTAATAACAATTATGCTTCTCACTGGATGTTAATAAATTGGCATTCTAGCATTATAAGTCAGCCTCAATAATCAGCGTTGTTCTGCACCTCCCCCGCCTTTTTAATTTGGCCGCACTAAGTCTGTGGCCCACGAGCTTCTCAGGAGCACGGGCTTCTCTTCTGGAGCATGGGCTCTACAGGATTCAAGCTCAGTAGTTGTGGCTCATGGGCTTCGTTGCTGGGATCTTAATTCCCTGACTAGTGACCAAACCGGTGTCCCCTGCTTTGGAAGACGGGTTCTTAACTGCTGGACCACCAGGGAAGTCCCAGTGTTGTTCTACCCTTAAGACATGATTCCACTCTTGGTGGGCTGATGAAATTAAATTTGAGCCTAAGAACCAGAACTTTAGCTGTGATTAATGGACCAAGGAAGGAAAAGTATTTTACTAAGGCACTTCAGTCCTAAAGGAAATCAGTCCTGAATATTCATTGGAAGGACTGATGCTGAAGCTGAAGCTCCAATACTTTGGCCACCTGATGCAAAGAACTGACTCATTGGAAAAGACCCTGATGCTGGGAAAGATTGAAGGCAGGAGGAGAAGGGGGTTGATGGAGGATGAGATAGTTGGATAGCATCACCGGCTTCATGGACATGAGTCTGAGTAAGCTCCGGGAGTTGGTGATGGACAGGGAGGCCTGGCGTGCTGCAGTCCATGGGGTCGCAGGAAGTCGGACATGACTGAGCGACTGAACTGAAGGCCCTTCAAGTAGACTACCTCCTGACCTTTCCAGTGGAATATAACCATACATGTTGTCAGGTCCATGAGTATTAGTTTTTTTTCTCATTTGAGGTTCTATTAGAAGTTTGTTTTTAAACAGAGCATATCATTTAACCTTTTTTTTTTTTCTTTTTACCCTTCCTGATTCTGCTGCTCCTCATGTAACCTTTTTTAATATTCACATTTATTGCTGTCCTTTATGATAAATAAAGGTAAGACCCCTTTAGGGGATTATCAAGTTGTTGAGGCCTTTATATTTTCCTTGAGGTGCTCCTAACTGCCTTGCTTTATATGGTTCTTCTTTCTCTTCCCTGTTCAGATTTTCATCATTGCTTTTTCTGTCAGCATGCCTGTCTATGGCACTAATTTCCCCCTTCATTGTAGATTACCTTAAAACACAAGAAATCAAAATTGTATGTAAATTTATAAGAAACCAGATTTGTAGAAATATGCTTAAAGAGTAACTGTTCTGAATGAGGACGTGAAGATCTCTCCTATAAATCATATGTATAAACCTTAGTATAAATTTTGACCTTAATTTTGGCTCTCCTGAGGCCCTTTTCTTGCTTTTTTTCTTAATGAGAAAAAAAATTGACATCTCTTTAAATTAGGTAAAGGTGCATACTACCTACATTTCTGGGGGTAGATATGCTTACAGTTTCAAAATGCATTATTCTAATAAAAATATACATAATCTCTTTTGTCCATATCGTCTTCAATATTTGTATTGGAAGCATGGTTTTGGTAGAAAAATAACTTTTGCTAAACAGATACCTCTTTCTCTGAGGAGGACTGTTAGGGTATGAACTCTTAAAAGTAGGTTATAAGCCTTAAAGTTCCTGACTCAGTAATTTTTCTTCTACATTTTTCTCCAAAATCTTAAAACTAGAAGCTTTACCTGATTAACTCTACTTTACCTTAGCTTTACTCATGTTATCAGCATGAGTATATTTATATTATCTTTTCTACTAATGTTTTAAAAAATTATTTTCATTTTTGTATATTTTGTTCTTACAAGTTTCACAGTCAAGTAACCTATTTTTTATTTCTTTTGTTTTTTTCATTATTATGAAATCACATACTGTCATTTAAGTACATCTATTTGGGTGAGTTAGACGTGAAGTTTGTGTTTGGACTGTATTGACTGTATTTATAACTTCAAAATTGGGTTTTTTTGGAAAGTGTGAATTTTTTTTCATGTTCTTACCTTTTCATGTCTCCTATTCTGGGGAAAGGGCCAAAGTTTTTGGAGTTATAAAATTTCCCTATAGGGAATTACCTGGCAGTCAGTGGTTAGGACTCCCCGCTTTCACTGGCCAAGGGCCTCGGGTTCCATCCGTAGTCGGGAAACCAGGATCCCACAAGCTGCGTGGTGTGGCCAAAAAAAATTTTTTTTCTTGTAAATGTCAATTAGAATTAAGAAATGATTTTATTCCTTACGATGGATTTAGGTCAATAACTACCACATTTACCTGAAAAATAATATAATTGCTTTTCTCTGTATACTTTTTTATAATGTTGTTATGATCATTTCCCATAATTCTTTAAAAAGAAGACAGTATAGCTCTGTACATGGTACATTTCCAAAAACAAAATAAATGCTTAAAAATATATTCTTGAATTAATGAACCATTTTATATATTTTAAATAGTCATGAGAAGTTATGATTGTTATAACATAAATATTATAACAGAATTACACAGCTTTACAAAATCAGTTATTAGTTTTATTTTTATTAATTTCACTCTTCTAAAACTATTAGCACAGTAGCATCCTCTAATAATTAGTGCAATTAAAAAAAATTACACAGTGTTTGAACTTAATCATTAAACCACCAATTTATCCTTATTTTTAAAAAAGTGATACATTTCTCTATAGGTGTGCATGCATGTGATATCAGTTGCCACTGTGTTCAAGAACGCTGGACTGGAAATTAAGCAACTTGGATTTTATTT